>NC_058083.1:510813874-511089058 GCF_014858855.1 Bufo gargarizans
CCTGGGTACAGGAGGTTCTCGATGATCTCTTCCTGAAATTTGAGGAAGGATCCAGTTCTCCCAGCCTTACTGTAGAGAACAAAACTATTATACAGAGCCAATTGAATTAAATATACAGACACCTTGTTATACCAGCGTCTGGTTCTGCGGGAAACTAAATACGGAGACAACATCTGGTCATTGAAGTCCACCCCTCCCATGTGAAGGTTATAGTCGTGGACTGAGAGGGGCTTTTCAATAACACGGGTTGCTCGCTCAATTTGTATTGTCGTGTCTGCGTGAATGGAGGAGAGCATGTAAACGTCTCGCTTGTCTCTCCATTTCACCGCGAGCAGTTCTTCGTTACACAGTGCGGCCCTCTGCCCCCTTGCAAGATGGGTGGTAACGAGCCATTGGGGGAAGCCCGCACGACTAGTTCGCGCGGTGCCACAGGCACCAATCCGTTCTAGAAACAAATGCCTAAAGAGGGCCACACTTGTGTAGAAATTGTCCACATAAAGATGGTACCCCTTGCCGAATAAGGGTGACACCAAGTCCCAGACTGTCTTCCCACTGCTCCCCAGGTAGTCAGGGCAACCGACTGGCTCCAGGGTCTGATCTTTTCCCTCATAGATCCGAAATTTGTGGGTATAGCCTGTGGCCCTTTCACAGAGCTTATACAATTTGACCCCATACCGGGCGCGCTTGCTTGGGATGTATTGTTTGAAGCCAAGGCGCCTGGTAAAATGTATCAGGGACTCGTCTACGCAGATGTTTTGCTCAGGGGTATACAAATCTGCAAATTTCTGGTTGAAATGGTCTATGAGGGGCTGAATTTTGTGGAGCCGGTCAAAAGCAGGGTGGCCTCTGGGACGGGAGGCGGTGTTGTCGCTAAAGTGCAGGAAACGCAGGATGGCCTCAAAACGTGCCCTGGACATAGCAGCAGAGAACATGGGCATGTGATGAATTGGGTTCGTGGACCAATATGACCGCAATTCATGCTTTTTAGTTAGACCCATGTTGAGGAGAAGGCCCAGAAAAGTTTTAATTTCGGAAACTTGGACTGGTTTCCACCGGAAAGGCTGGGCATAATAGCTTCCCGGGTTGGCAGTTATAAATTGTGTGGCATACCTGTTTGTTTCGGCCACAACTATGTCTAAGAGCTCCGCAGTCAAGAACAGCTCAAAAAATCCCAGGGCCGAACCGATCTGAGCTGTCTCAACCCGAACTCCAGACTGGGCAGTGAAAGGGAAAACTACAGGTGCGGCTGAAGTTGGGGACTGCCAATCAGGGTTTGCCAGCACCTCAGGGATTCTAGGGGCTCTACGGGCACGTCTTTGCGGTGGCTGCGACGGGGTCACTACTGCTCGTGCCACCGTACCAGCTTCAACTGCCCTTCTGGTGCTCGCCACTTCACCAGGTTGTACGGCAGTGCTGGTACTAGGTCCAGGGAGGGCTGCGCTGCTGGTGTATGC
Organism: Bufo gargarizans; assembly: GCF_014858855.1. Lineage (NCBI taxonomy): Eukaryota > Metazoa > Chordata > Amphibia > Anura > Bufonidae > Bufo > Bufo gargarizans. The sequence continues at coordinate 510,815,329 of NC_058083.1, forward strand.
CTCACTACGTAATCCGACACCAGCAGCCCCACTCTGCTGCTCTTGAAGCGGATCCTGCGCAACCTGTGGTCTAGCGACACGGGGCCGGGTACGCCTGGTGCTATCAGGGACCTCAGCCTCCTCGTCCGAACTTTTGGTCAGAGAGCCACTGCTTTCTACAGGTTCATATTCTGACCCGCTAGATTCATCAGATGAGGGTTCCCATTCCTCATCCGACTGGGTCAGAAGCCTGTAGGCCTCTTCAGAAGAATACCCCCTGTTTGACATTTGGGCAACTAAATTTAGGGGTATTACCTGAGACTACCCAAGAAAAAAAGCAAGCCTGTCTTACAAAGGGGAGGCTAGCGAAGTACCGGAGGTCGCTGCGGTTGATAAAAAATATAAAAACTGATTTTTTTATCGCCGCAGCCCGTGTAAAGTGAATGTGCAGTGATCAAAAAAAAAATTTTGGGAGTCACTGCGGTGGGGCGGGTGTGGGCGAACGCACATGTGGGCGACCGATCAGGCCTGATCGGGCAAACACTGCGTTTTGGGTGGAGGGCGAACTAAAGTGACACTAATACAATTATAGATCTGACTGTGATCAGTTTTGATCACTTCCAGATACTATAAAAGTACAAATGCTGATTAGCGAGACGCTAATCAGCGAATAACGGACTGCGGTGCGGTGGGCTGGGCGCTAACTGATCGCTAAACTACCTAACCAAGGGGCCTAAACTATCCTAAAACGGTCAATACCAGTGAAAAAAAAAAGTGACAGTTTGCACTGATCACTTTTTTCCTTTCACTAGTGATTGACAGGGGCGATCAAAGGGGTGATCAAAGGGTTAATTGGGGTTCAGGGGGGTGATCTGGGGCTAAGTGTGTAGTGTTGGTGTACTCACTGTGTAGCCTGCTCCTCTGCTGGATCCAACCGACGAAAAGGACCAGCAGAGGAGCAGGGCAGCCATATAACAGATCATATTTACTAATATGATCTGTTATCTGGCTTCTCATTGGATTTTTTAAAAAACATCAGCTTGCCAGCCGCGATCATTGGCTGGCAAGCTGATGACGCGACCCCCCTTGATGAAATGCCGGCCCGAACTGCGCATGCGCGGGCCGGCAAAGCGCGTCATCTCGCGTCTCGCGAGATGACGCGTATATGCGTGACTCTGCGCAGCGCTGCCGCCTCTGGACCGCACATCTGCGTTAGGCGGTCCGGAGGCGGTTAACAGTGATTTCCACAGCAGCCTGCCCCTTTAACAGTGACCTCCACAGCATTCCGCCCCCTTAACAGTGACCTCCACAGCAGCCCACCCCTTTAATAGTGACCTCCACAGCAGCCCGTCCCTTTAATAGTGACCTCCACAGTACCCATCTCCTTAACAATGATTTCCACAACACCCCATCTGTAGTGTACGGGAGAGTAATACCCCGTCACTACTGAAGGGTCACTTGGGTACTGTCGTTCCCCCTGTATTTATGGGGAGGTTGGTATAGAATATCTTATAATGTCATGCTATGTATTTTCCTGTTACTGTGAAACGTGCATTTGCAGGCCGGCTAGGGTGTAGTTCCAGCTCTGAGTCACTAGAGGGAGCTAGGGAACCCTAGGTTATATAAGGCCCAGTCAGGAAGTAGTAGCAGGAGTCAGACAGTGGGAAGCAGAGGTCAGAAATGATCCTGTGTCTGAGAGAAAGCAAGGCTATGGGCCTGTGAGAGCATAGCAGGCCTGAAGCCTGTCGATTAGGAGAGGGTAGTAAAGGCCCTGTAACCGGGTTCCGGATCCAAGGAAAAGGTTCCCCTCCTGAGTCACCATCCGTTCAGCTGAAGCAGCATAAGCGAGCCACAAGCCAAGACACAGATTACCACAGAGGCCGATCAGATAAAGCGAGAGGTACTCAAGATAACAGAGGAGGTACTAGATAAGGACAGCTTCAAGGGTACGCCAGATAAAGGGCATTAGACCTTGGAGAGGAAGTCACATGTAGCAGGACCAGTCAGGAATAGTGTGCAAGCCGCCTGTACTGCATCTCCTGTAATCAACACTCTGTATAATTCATCGCTAAGACCGGCCTTCCTGTAATGTCAAGAACCATCTGTATTCTTCTAAAACCAACCGTCTTTTATGGAACTGTGCACTACCAGTGTCCGTGTATTATCCTGACTGATATTCAGTAAAAGTTCCAGTTTTTGTTGGCTATCCTGTGCTTGCTTCATTCTTCCACCATACTTTACACGGCGTGTCACCGTTTAATTGACACTGGCGTCACGAACTGTTAAATACCTGCCTGTTCCAGTATTTGCCCCAATTGAAGACGACAGTGGATCCCAGGTTAGTGGTCAATCTGCACTACAAAGCCCAGCATACACTACTGACCCCCTGGGACACTGCATCGCTCTTTTTGGCGTCACGAACAGGATACGCATACTTCTACAGTGCAGAGAAGTGTGAACTGTGTGCTTTAATTACTCCACCACCGTATTACAAAGACTGCAACCTTTATTCCTAACTTGTGGATTACAATTGTGCCTGGGAGGAATTGGAGGCGCTGTATTGTGTTGCGCTACCCCCAGAGAGAAAATCGCATTTGTGGACTGTGTTTTATTGGACTTTTCGTCATCCTGCTTGCTGTCAGTGAATTGCGGCATCAGGACATCTAAAATGGCCGCCGGCGCCATGAGGCTTTTTACTGCGCCATCAGGATGTGCAGAGGCGCGAATATTTGGCGCCGAAACCTTCCAAGAAGGAGGAGGAGACGATTGCCCTGGAGCGCCACCCACCTTGAGGAGTGACGACGCGGCTGAATGCTTTGAAGAGTTACGCCTGGGAGGCGGGGCTCAGATGGAGTTAGACTGGCCCAGTGCGTGGGAGGAGTCCGAGTCGATGCAGCAACCAGGAAGAGAAGAGATGGCGTGCGCTGCAGAGAGAGAGGCTGAGACCACGTGCGAGTGGGGAGCCACTCCTCCGGACTTTCCTGAGTTAGGGCCATGGGACCCTCTAGCCTGGACGGCCACCCCCTGGGCCCAGGCCATGGACTTAAGCATCACCCGTCCTGAGTCCCCACCGATCCGTCGCCGGCACGCAGAATGGCCGGCTATTATGGAGGAGTTGAGAGCCGCAGTGGCGAAAAAGAACACCAGCCGGAAGAAGCGGTTCGAGGAGATGGCTAAGTCCATACAGGGAGACTCCTTTCCGGGTAAGCCCCAGCTAGAAAGGCGCCGCGGGATCGTGGTGTCCTTTGATAAAGAGAAAGGCTATGGGTTTATCCAGGAGTTGGGGACTGGCCGGGACTTCTATGTCAACCGGCGATCGGTAAAACGGCACTACCTCCCAGAGCATCTCCACAATCTGACTATGGGGGAGATCATAGAATACACCCCTGCCGAAAGTCTAAGGGGCCCCTACGCCACCGCAGTGACTCGCCCGAAGGCGCCGGCTGAGAACTGGGACTCTGGGAAAGAGAGGTCAGAGCCAGTTGAGACAGAGAGAGCGCATGTGGAAAAGGCCCGGACCACCCATCTGCAGAACCAGGCCTACCTCAGCCCAGACGTTTTCTGGGAGCCCATCGTGCTGCAGGGGCTGGAGGAGCGGTATCCCCCTCCGGATGCAGTGAGACGAGAGGAGGAGAAGGAGCGGCAGGACAGCTGCCGGAGAGCAGAGGAATGTGCTGAGGCCCGGCGCCAAACCGCAGCTGCCATTGTTACTCCAGCGGCCGGACCCCCTGGACCTCCGGTAGATCCGACCACCTGCACTAAAGCGGAACTAGAGGCCCTGCGCAAGCGGGTGTACTGGGTGGCGGACCTTGGCTGCGCTGGAGGCGTGCAGTGGTTCCCGTTTCCCCGGACCGACGCGGAAATGGAGGCCGTGAAGGACAAGCCTCCCCCTCTGAAGATTGTAAGAGGTGACGGTTTTCAAATGTGGCCGGCCTTACCGGAACAACTGCTGCAGGTTCCCTATGTCGACTCGTCATCTGAGGAAGAACATGATACTCGTCTGTGAGTACTTCTGCCCTCTTGTCCATCTCCTTAATGGCCGTTTGTCCCTCCATTTGGCAGAGCTGGTGAAGCTCGCTGCCAGTTACCCACGGCCGGTGGCATCCTAGTTAAATAATGTGCCACTGTGTATCAATGCTTCCAGCTGCCTTTGTTTTGTTTGGGACATCCGGTTTGCTGCTACAATCCCAGTTGTGCCTTAGTTTGCACTGTTTTACCCCTTTTTACCCCCATTTCAGGTTGAAAAGACATTTTTATGTCAGCACTATTTTAAAGGGTAAGCAGGACTTGCCAGGATAACATGGCCCTGGTATTGTCAGAGTCCTGTATTGTCATTTTATATATGTGCTGCTGACAGTATTCAATAACCGGTTGTTTTTATTCACGTCTAAGTGCCCAGAGATGGACTTCCTATGTGCAAGCCTCTGAGATGTTGATATTACTATGGACTTATTTATTGTCATGGACTATCCTGGTTCTTTAAACATCACGCTGTGCCAGGTCAGCGCCCCCGTTCCACTCACTATCCTGAGAAGAAGAGAACGACGCCCCTTGTCACCGGACTTCACCATTTCCAATTGGGTCTGATAAGAGTGTAAATGATATATATGTATGCATGCATGTGTCTTTCTCTATTTCAGGTCATGATTCCAGTTGGGCGGGCCCTGATGGAGTACGAGGTCGTACTCAGCTTAAAGCAGCGGGGTATGTAGTGTACGGGAGAGTAATACCCCGTCACTACTGAAGGGTCACTTGGGTACTGTCGTTCCCCCTGTATTTATGGGGAGGTTGGTATAGAATATCTTATAATGTCATGCTATGTATTTTCCTGTTACTGTGAAACGTGCATTTGCAGGCCGGCTAGGGTGTAGTTCCAGCTCTGAGTCACTAGAGGGAGCTAGGGAACCCTAGGTTATATAAGGCCCTAGTCAGGAAGTAGTAGCAGGAGTCAGACAGTGGGAAGCAGAGGTCAGAAATGATCCTGTGTCTGAGAGAAAGCAAGGCTATGGGCCTGTGAGAGCATAGCAGGCCTGAAGCCTGTCGATTAGGAGAGGGTAGTAAAGGCCCTGTAACCGGGTTCCGGATCCAAGGAAAAGGTTCCCCTCCTGAGTCACCATCCGTTCAGCTGAAGCAGCATAAGCGAGCCACAAGCCAAGACACAGATTACCACAGAGGCCGATCAGATAAAGCGAGAGGTACTCAAGATAACAGAGGAGGTACTAGATAAGGACAGCTTCAAGGGTACGCCAGATAAAGGGCATTAGACCTTGGAGAGGAAGTCACATGTAGCAGGACCAGTCAGGAATAGTGTGCAAGCCGCCTGTACTGCATCTCCTGTAATCAACACTCTGTATAATTCATCGCTAAGACCGGCCTTCCTGTAATGTCAAGAACCATCTGTATTCTTCTAAAACCAACCGTCTTTTATGGAACTGTGCACTACCAGTGTCCGTGTATTATCCTGACTGATATTCAGTAAAAGTTCCAGTTTTTGTTGGCTATCCTGTGCTTGCCTCATTCTTCCACCATACTTTACACGGCGTGTCACCGTTTAATTGACACTGGCGTCACGAACTGTTAAATACCTGCCTGTTCCAGTATTTGCCCCAATTGAAGACGACAGTGGATCCCAGGTTAGTGGTAAATCTGCACTACAAAGCCCAGCATACACTACTGACCCCCTGGGACACTGCACATCCCCTTAACAGTGGCCTCTACAGCAATCTGCCGCTTAACACTGACCTCCATAGTGGACCGTCCCCTTAACTGTGACCTCCACAGCAGCCTGCCCCTAGGGTGGCCAGAGGTCCGGTTTTAGGCCAGAAAGTCCGACTTTCAGAATCCTTGTTCTCCGTCCTGTGCAGGGCCGGGACGGACACAGGGATGTCTTTTTGAACAGCTCTCTCTCAGACAGCAGCACTGTGCTGTCTGAGCATGAGCTGCAGGGAGAAAGTCACCCTCCCTCCCACCTCTGCAGCTGACAGAAGTTGATTTTTACCTTCATTTTTTAATTCCCCGACGGCTGTGGAGTGGGAGGGGTGTGGCCTAACTGGGTCAGGGGTGTGTCTTAGCGGGACCTGGGGGTCTTTTTGAGGGTTGGCCACCCTACCTGCCCCTGAACTGTGACCTCCACAGCACTCTGCTTCCTTAACAGTGTCATCCACAGCACCCTGCCCCTTAAAATCTGACCTACAGCAGTGAGTGTATGTGGAGACTAAGGGCCTGTGAGCTTCTATTGGCTAATAAAGGTCATGTGACCAGGCTTCTATTGGTTAATGCATTTTTTTGGGAATACCACAGGAACGGTGCATGCTAGGGGGCTGAGACCCGATCTAAAACCTTCCCGGACACCTGATGTACCTGTCTGCCATATTTCGTGATTGTAAATGCGGCGGTGCGGATTCCTTTAGCGGACATACATACATACACTCAGCTTTATATATTAGATGTGAAGTAAAAACCTGCCTGCACACAGAGCTCATTACTATATTCCAGCGCCCTGCAAGGAGCTACATACATATATAAGGGGGCAGATGTGAATTCGCCGTGTCATGTGATCAGATTTGACTTGGGGCTTCTCCTAAGGGCTTTATCTGTGTGACTCCCCAGGTGTTCACCCTTTACCCCATATTCAGGAATCAGGGACAGGATGAGGGAAGGCAGAGTATGTGCAATCCGATAAACAGAGCTAGGTCAGGCCAGGCAGAACAGGGTCAAGACAGAAAACAGGAGGAGGTCAAGTACAGGAACAGGCAAACGAACACGGCACACCTTAGCAGGAAACTAGCAAACTGCAGCCTATTGCTTAGGAGCCTTCCCACAGGAGAATGTGCCTAAAGTACCCCGGGGTAACCAGCTCTTGGCTGGGGAAGATTAAGGTGCAAGCCTGCTAGCCCTTTAAGATTGGGAGGGGGAGCATGCATGCACCCTAAGGGGAGAAGGAGGCCTTACTGGCAGGAAGCAGGCTGTTGCCTGCACGGAAGGAGTATTGCTACTGCAGCGGGTGAGACCACCAGGCAGGAAGAGGAAGACGCCAGTAGGGCTGAGGCACTGAAGCACTGCAGCTATGGAGCAGATGAGCAAGGTGGCAGCCATGCCTACCAGCAGGAGAGGTGCGTCAGTGGGCACTGACCGCCGCCATAACATTACCTTCTTTTTATGTTACCATACATCTGATAGAAGACAGAGTAACACAACTGAAGGATCAGACTACACAGGGCTTACATGTCATCTGTAACCATGGAGACACCTAGGACAGGATAAGCGTAGGGACAAAAGCTGAAATTTTTAATCATGATAATTTGATAAGTTGCCTCATTTTTCATTGCAGATGCATTGCAGTAATCACACCTTTTTTTTTTTAAGTTTGTTTGCAAAGGTAGAATTTTTTCCTTTAAGGGTTGGGTGGGTTTTTGTTTAAACTATGTCTTACTTACATATGAATGCTGCTAAGAAGTTCCTTATTTTTGCAGTTCTTTCGATTAGCTGCAAAGCTAACAGAACAAGACCCAGCAAAATATATGACATGGCTGCAGTGGTAGAGCACTGCTTGGAATGAACTCCCTAGCAGCTGTTAGGCCCCTTTCAGTTTTTTTTTTTGCGCGGGTGAAATGCGCATTGATGCGTTTTTCACGCACTGTGATAAAAACGGAATGTTTACAAACAACATCTCTAAGCAACCATCAGTGAAAAACGCATCACATCCACACTTCACGCAGCCCCATTCACTTCTATGGGGCCGGTCTTGGGTGAAAAATGCAGAATATAAAACATGCTGCGATTTTCACGCAACGCACAAGTGATGCGTGAAAAACAACGCTCATGTACAGAGACCCATTGAAATGAATGGGTCCGGATTCAGTGAGGGCGCAATGCGTTCGCATCACGCATTGCACCAGCGCGGAAACCTCGCTCGTGTGAAAGGGGCCTTATACCAGAATATGCAGCACCACTTGTGACCACCAGGTGGCGAAAGAGATCCATCAAGCATCTGCACTCTGTACATAACCCTGCAATTGTGGTGGCAGCTAGCGGCCCCCGTATACAGTTCACATGTGCACTGTATGTGGCGTGTACGCGCTCTGTTCGTTCATACGTGCACTGCTCAGTGCCGCATTGAATCGTCTCCTCTTGCTGTGGCGTATAGATATCTAGCTAAAGAACATAACGCAACTGATAAAAATAACCTGTAAACACCATAAACTGTCACACACAAGGTCTATAATCTCTATGTTATCTGCGCTGTAACCTGAAGAAACACAAACATCAGCACAGACGCCTAGCAAATCATACAGTGAAGAATGACTACTGCAGTATCCGGGTCTAGTTTACACCAGGCTTAAAGTGGCCATTCAAGGCTTTAACAGACCTCCCAGAGTGGCCGACCTGCAGCGGTGGTCATACCTACCTGCTCCCCAACTTCTGCTCTTTTCCCCCTGCTGCGCCAAAATCTGTTGATGGGGGAGTGGGGCGTGACCACTGCAGCCAACTGCTGGCCGCATCAGTGACCGCCTCCCCTTGCATCACAAGTCTTGGATAACCCCTTTTAAAATGGACATTTCCATCAGGAAAGGGGTATTAAAAAGGACCTCTTACAGGTCCTGACATTACAATATTAGGCACTGTAAGGCATGTTGAGGAGATGTCCTCGTGCTTCATTCCCCCGCTGTGCCCCCCGTTCTGGTTTCCCGCCCTGCATACTAATCCATGTCATCGGTACAGGGAGGAGGAGACGGCCGTGTTTCTCAGGGGGCGTCTCCTTCTCCCTGGCTGTGAGTTGTCCAATCGCAGCGGACTGCGTCACAGTCAGGGAAAAGTTTTTGTTTTTCTTTCGTCAGGACCAGTGAAAGGTCCTCCTTACATTTTTAAATTCAACATTTATAGAAAGCGCTATGTTTTAAGAATTTTTGGCTGTTTTCTTTTCCATTTTGGCAGTGCTATCAGTCAGCACAAATCATAAGACCACCTAGACACACAGGTGATCGATCTATTGACAGTTTACTGTTGCCGTGATGGGAAGATGTTATCTGAAGGCTAATCCTGCTGATAATAGTAGGTGGAGAATTGGCATGGCAGTATGACAGTTCTGTTTTTATCTTGATAGGCCCAGACAAATATACTCACAGAAGAGCACTCCATTGATTAGGGTAACGTATGATGCTCTAATTAACTCACTTCCTGCCAACCCCCTCTGGCCGGAGTAATGGCCGGACTGAGAGAGTTAAGAGAAACCGCTTGCCGTACTTATCAAGGGCGTCTTGCACCTATTGAACATATTATTTATGGCATAAATGTCCAGATAGGAATACCCCTTTAAAGTTAATAGGAGCCATTTATCAAAATTGGTATAAAGGAAAACTGGCTTAGTTGCCCATAGCAACCAGTCAGATTCCACCTTTCTTTTTGCAAAAGAGCTCTGAAAAATGAAAAGTGGAATCTGATTGGTTGCTATGGGTAACTAAGCCAGTTCTACTTTACACCAGTTTTGATAAATCTCCCCCAATGTCTTTAACGAAAGGGCCCAAACTAGTCCACCTGCCACCTCCTGACAGTCACTGCTGGGGGCCCCGACACCAAATGGTTAACACTGATGGGTAACATCTTCCCTCAGACCTATGCCCACCAAATGTATATATTGGGTACAAGATGGAGCTTGTACAACATATACAATGTGGTTTCGAGTACAGGAGGCCCTGGCTATTTGATGGTACAGAGCCTAGATAATACCGCAGGACTTATCAGAGTGGACTCACTGGGGAAGGAAAATTGTCTAAAAGAGAAAGGCTTTGTTACCATAGCAACCAATCACAGCACAGCTTTCATTTCTTATAGTGCTCCTAGGAAATGAAAGCTGCGTTGTGATTGGTTGCTATGGGCAACACAGGCATTTTTTTAATTTTATTTAGACAGTTCTCATAAATCTTACAGGTACTGCTGGCACATAGCTCCCTACTGTCCCGATTTAGCAAACTTGGGCGGCCTCGGGCCGAGAATGGGCAGGGCTTAAATGCTCCAAATTTAACAACTGAAATGCTGGTAAGTATGCTTGCATAGGCGCTCCCAGCCTCCCAACTTTCGAAAAGCACAAAGTGGGACAATATGTGCAGCGCGCATAGCAAATGTTTTCATACTAGGCCATCCACAACATAACCACTGTATACACACAGAATCCCACCCAGTTCTCTTAATGCCCCCACATAGTAATTATTTCCCCTTTGTGCCCCTTTCACACTAGTGTCCATTCACAGTAGTTATGCCCACATATGTGGCCTCTCACAGTAGTTATGCCCAGATATGTGCCCTCTTCACAGTGGTGATGCCCAGATATGTGACCTCTTCACAGAGGTTATGCCCAGATACTGTACAGTGTGATGCCCAGATACGTGACCTCTTTACAGTGGTTATGTCCAGAAATATGGCCTCTTCATAATTGTTATTCATAGTGGTTATGTCCAGATATGTGCCCCCTCACAGTAGTTATGGCTAGATATGTGGCCTCTTCATAGTAGTTATGTCCAGATACAGTCAGGTCCATAAATATTGGGACATAGACACATTTCTAACATTTTTGGCTCTATACATCACCACAATGGATTTGAAATGATACAAACAAGATGTGCTTTACCTGCAGACTGTCAGCTTTAATTCGAGGGTATTTACATCCAAATCAGGTGAACGGTGTAGGAATTACAACAGTTTGCATATGTGCCTCCCACTTGTTAGGGGACCAAAAGTAAGGGGACAATTGGCTTCTCAGCTGTTCCATGGCCAGGTGTGTGTTATTCCCTCATTATCCCAATTACAATGAGCAGATAAAAGGTCCAGAGGTAATTTCATGTGTGCTATTTGCATTTGGAATCTGTTGCTGTCAACTCTCAAGATGAGACCCAAAGAGCTGTCACTATCAGTGAAGCAAGCCATCATTAGGCTGAAAAAAGAAAACAAACCCATCAGAGAGATAGCAAATACATTAGGCATGGCCAAAACAACTGTTTGGAACATTCTTAAAAAGAAGGAACGCACCGGTGAGCTCAGCAACACCAAAAGACCCGGAAGACCATGGAAAACAGCTGTGGTGGATGACCGAAGAATTCTTTCCCTGGTGAAGAAAACACCCTTCACAACAGTTGGCCAGATCAAGAACACTCTCCAGGAGGTAGGTGAATGTGTGTCAAAGTCAACAATCAAGAGAAGACTTCACCAGAGTGAATACAGAGGGTTCACCACAAGATGTAAACCATTGGTGAGCCTCAAAAACAGGAAGGCCAGATTAGAGTTTGCCAAACGACATCTAAGGCTACTTTCACACTTGCGTTCAGAGCGGATCCGTCTGGTATCTGCACAGACGGATCCGCTCCTATAATGCAAACGCTTAGATCCGTTCAGAACGGATCCGTTTGCATTACCATGAACAAAAAAGCATTTCCTGGTAATGCAAACGGATCCGTTTTGACTTTACATTGAAAGTCAATGGGGGACGAATCCATTTAAAAATTGAGCCATATAGTGTCAAATCAAACGGATCCGTCCCCATTGACTTCCATTGTAAGTCTGGACGGATCAGTTTGCCTCCGCACGGCCAGGCGGACACCCGAACGCTGCCAGACTGATGCATTCTAAGAGGATCCTTATCCACTCAGAATGCATTAGGGCTGGACGGATCCGTTCGGGGCCGCTTGTGAGAGCCTTTAAACGGAACTCACAAGCGGAGCCCCGAACGCAAATGTGAAAGTAGCCTTAAAAAGCCTTCACAGTTCTGGAACAACATCCTATGGACAGATGAGACCAAGATCAACTTGTACCAGAGTGATGGGAAGAGAAGAGTATGGAGAAGGAAAGGAACTGCTCATGATCCTAAGCATACCACCTCATCAGTGAAGCATGGTGGTGGTAGTGTCATGGCGTGGGCATGTATGGCTGCCAATAGAACTGGTTCTCTTGTATTTATTGATGATGTGACTGCTGACAAAAGCAGCAGGATGAATTCTGAAGTGTTTCGGGCAATATTATCTGCTCATATTCAGCCAAATGCTTCAGAACTCATTGGACTGGCGCTTCACAGTGCAGATGGACAATGACCCAAAACATACTGCAAAAGCAACCAAATAGTATTTTAAAGGGCTTGTCCGGGTTCAGAGCTGAACCCGGACATACCTCCATTTCACCCCGACAGCCCCCCTGACTTGAGCATCGGAGCAGTTCATGCTCCGATGCTCTTCTTTGCCCTGCGCTAAATCGCGCAGGGCAAAGGCATTTTTTGGAGATCCGGTGATGTACCCGGGGCTCTCCATGGGGATGCCACGAAGCCCAGTGACATCACTAGCACTGATGAGTGGGATTTAGCGCTGCCCTAGCCAGTAAAACGGCTAGGGCAATGCTAAAGCCTGCCCATCAGAGCCGGTGACATCACCGAACACACTGCCGGGCGGAAGTTTCTGCCCGGCAGTGTGTTATTGAAAACAAAAGAGACCTTGCCCTGCCCTATTTAGGGCAGGGCAATGGAGCGCATCGGAGCATGAGATGCTCCGATGCTAGCCTCAGGGGGGCTGCCTGGGTGAAAATAAGGGTATGTCCGGGTTCAGCTCTGAACCTGGACAACCCCTTTAAGGGAAAGAAGTGGAATGTTATGCAATGGCCAAGTCAATCACCTGACCTGAATCCGATTGAGCATGCATTTCACTTGCTGAAGACAAAACTGAAGGGAAAATGCCCCAAGAACAAGCAGGAACTGAAGACAGTTGCAGTAGAGGCCTGGCAGAGCATCACCAGGGATGAAACCCAGCGTCTGGTGATGTCTATGCGTTCCAGACTTCAGGCTGTAATTGACTGCAAAGGATTTGCAACCAAGTATTAAAAAGTGAAAGTTTGATTTATGATTATTATTCTGTCCCATTACTTTTGGTCCCTTAACAAGTGGGAGGCACATATGCAAACTGTTGTAATTCCTACACCATTCACCTGATTTGGATGTAAATACCCTCAAATTAAAGCTGACAGTCTGCAGGTAAAGCACATCTTGTTCGTTTCATTTCTAATCCATTGTGGTGGTGTATAGAGCCGAAAAATTTAGAATTGTGTTGATGTCCCAATATTCATGGACCTGGCTGTATGTGCCCCCTCACAGTTAGATAAGGGGGCTAGATAAGTGCCCTCTTCACAGTAGTCATGCCCAGATATGTGCCATGCCCAGATATGTGTCCCCTTCACAGTAGTTATGCCCAGATATTTGCCCCCTTCACAATAGTTATGCCCAGATGTGACCCCATACAGTAGATATGGCCAGATTATTTGCCCCCTCACAGTGCTATGCTGAGATATGTGCCCCCTTCACACTGGTTATGCCCAGCTATGTGTCCCATTCACAGTAGTTATTCCCAGATGTGTTCCCTACACAATACTAATGCACAGATGTGACCCCTCACAGTAGTTATGCTCAGATATCTGTCCCCTCACAGTAGTTATGCCCAGATATGTGCCCCCTTTACAGTAGTTATGCCCAGATATGTGCCCCATCACAGTAGTTATGCTCAGATATCTGTCCCCTCACAGTAGTTATGCTCAGATATCTGTCCCCTCACAGTAGTTATGCCCAGATGTTGTGCCCCCTTTACAGTAGTTATGCCCAGATACATACCCCTTCACAGTAGTTATGCCTAGATATGTGCCCCGTCACAATAGTTATGCCCAGATATGTGCCCTTTAACTGGAAGTAAAAAAATAATAAACAGTAAATACTCACCTTGATCCTCCGATGATCATCACATCCCACCCTGCGCTCCCCAGAAGCAGCAGGCAGGATACTGTCACACATTGTGTTGCTGTGTAGGAATGGTGGAGCAACTGTTTCTGCAACTTATGGATGAGAGCGGATAATACCTCAGCTGTTCCGGGACCAATGGACAATCCAGGCTGGGTGGGAGGTATGCAAATGCCCTGACGCATCTATATACGGTGGGTCAATATTGGTTGTACTTTTGTGCTGCTTAAAGGGGTTCTGCACTTTCAATTAACTGATGATCTATCCTCTGGATAGATCATCAGCTTCTGACCGGCGGGGGTCCGACACCCGGGACCCCCGCCGATCAGCTGTTTGAGAAGGCAGCGGCGCTCCAGGAGCGCCGCTGCCTTCTCACTGTTTACCGCCGGGCCACCCGCCCTCTGACGTCACGACTTGTATCAACTAGAGTGGGCGCGGCTAAGCTCCATTCAAGTGAACAGAGCTTAGCCGCGCCCACTCTAGTTGATACAAGTCGTGACGTCAGTGGGCGGGCGGCCCGGCGGTAAACAGTGAGAAGGCAGCGGCGCTCCTGGAGCGCCGCTGCCTTCTCAAACAGCTGATCGGCGGGGGTCCCGGGTGTCGGACCCCCGCCGATCAGAAGCTGATGATCTATCCAGAGGATAGATCATCAGTTAATTGAAAGTGCAGAACCCCTTTAAGTAACGTCCCAGTAAGAGGACTGAAACATTGTGCTGATGAATACAGAACACTGCGGAACATTTTGTGGGAGTGCTGTGGAATTTTCTTCTATAGATAAATAGGAGTCGGAATGTGCGAGATTCCATCAGCCATTCTGGGTCTCAGGGATTAGATCATGAACTTTAGAGCCATTTTATAGTTTAGGAGTTACCTTACCCATGTGAACGACCCGTCGTGGAGATAAGAGGTCACAGGACGTAGCAGTGACACGGAGAGCAATAAGGGAAGCTACTAGTATAGATATAGATAAATATTTACTGACATTGCAATCTGTTGAAAATGGCGCCACCTGGTGTTCAAGTGATTCAGCAATGTGCACATCCACCTTATGACCTGAGTGCTGGTGGTCACACATGCTGAATCACTCTCCCTATAGCCAGGTCTCTGATCCTCTGTTTAGAAATTGCTTGAAAGGGTAGAGCATCTGCACTAGCATGACGCTTTCTGCAGGTGACGTAAGAAAGGACTATAATGTCAGCTACCAGAGGGGGAGGAACCCGCCCACAACCCCTCACAGTACAGATTACTATCTGCAGAGGGACACATAGAAACAAAATGGTGAAAACAGAATTTTTATACTAGAAAAACAGAAAAAAAATTTAAGACAGCTATTAATTAATATAATTAATGGGAGAGCCCCATTAAAATTCAAGAATAAACTTCTTGCTGCCTGCAGCCACCACTAGAGGGAGCTCATCTACAGTTCCCTTTGAACTCAAATATACATCTGTCTTCAGTTATTTCCTAAGCTTGACTCAAATATATATATATATATATATATATCTGTCTTCAGTTATCTCCTAAGCTTTATCCAAAATGTCAGTCTAATTTATATGCTGGTGATGGTAAAATAACTTTTTTTTATCCCTTGTGGTCTACAGCAGTGAAGTAGTTAGCAAGTATAAGTATTGTGTTAATTTATATTCATGAAAGACTGAAGTCGGTAGAAGGTTTACTCCTTGTATCCTGGTGGTTCGGGACAGTGAAGGGGTTGCCGATATTGTCAGAATTATATTTTTATTTATAAAAATTCAAGATCTGTTTTTCTGTTAAACAATATCTTTTTTTTTCCTGTAGTCACCACTAGATGGGGCTGTATATATATATATATATATATATATATCACACCCAATGTACTCATGCAGCTGCAAAGTTCTGCATGTAAGGAGCTTCCTCTAGAGGCAGTTGCAAACAACGAATTTACTATTTTATAATATTTTTGCTCCCAGATCTGCGTGGCACTGTAGCGACACCTAAATCATAATTATGATTTAGGTGCCGCTACAGTGCCACGCAGTTCTGGGAGCAAAAATATTATAAAATAGTAAATTTGTCCTGCCCCTAAATCATAATTGTCTATCTTTAAGAATTGTCCTGCCCTACTATGTATGGTAACACTCTGAAATCATCAGTAGTCACAATGAACTGTATGGAAATAAATGGACAGTCTTTCTAGATGTCACAAACCAGACTTCCCAGTCCTCGGACTATCTAAAGAAATTGAGATTTGTGTAATGTTAATGCAAATTATATGTTTTTTTATGACAGAAGCTGAAACTATTGGATTTAAAAGATAGATAGATAATTGATAGATAGATAGATAGATGTGACAGAAGATACAGCTATTGGCTTTAAAGATAGATCATAGAGATAGATGATAGTAGAAAGTTAGATACATACATAATACAGATACTTAGATTGACAGATGTGAGATAGATAGAAAGATAGATAATTGTCAAATAGATATGAGATAATATAAAGGTGGAAAGAAAAATGTATATGGAGATCAACAGATTTATAGGTGGAAAGAAGGAAAGGAAGAAAGAAATGTAATAGATTAATGCAAATTATCAGTTTTTTGTGACAGAAGCTACAACTACTGGGTTTAAAGAGAGATGATAGATACGTACAGATACTTACATACATAGAGTGATACTTAAAAGATATAACAGCAGCCCTTGCACCAAAGTAAGAAAAAAATGGGCGCAATCCCGTCAATACCGCTGGTTGAAAGTCCACAAATTCCACATGAAAAATAGACCTGCTTTATTACCTCAAACGCAATGTTTCAAACCAGCTCAATTGGGTCTTAGATAGATAGATAGATATTAGATAAATAGATATGCAATAGATTAATGCAAAGTATCTGTTTTTTGTGACAGAAGCGGCAACTATTGGGTTTAAAGAGATGAAACTTAGATAGTAGAAAGGCAGATTGATAGATAGATAGATAGATGGAAAGAGATAGACTGACAGATAGATTTAGATCTTGCACTCCCGCCCATCTACCTAGTGCTTTTAATCTGGGTATGATATATAGCAGTATTCTACATTTCGCCTTATCATTGGTAGATGGGTCCGGCACAAAATGTACGCAAAGAGCTTCTAATCTTCATATAGTAAGTATAGGAGTGATGCAATTCAGATTTATCCGTGTTTTTAATGTTTGCATGTGTCTTTGTGCATGAAGTAGTGTGCTGTTACTTATAGTCCTTGTTTGCTTAGATAGATAGATATGAGATAGATAGATATGAGATAGATAGATAGATAGATATGAGATAGATAGATAGATAGATAGATAGATACATGGATAGATAATAGATAAATAGAATAGATAGAAAAGTTGGGTAAGTTGGGTGACATAACATTAACCATTCATTTACATTCTTACCTTTCTCCGGATCCTTGATATCACCGGACTTCTTAGGGAAGCAGCAGTCCAGAAAGATGGCGTAGTTTATTACATTAATAATTAGGCCGACCACCCCGGCGATTAGCACCAGCAGCGCATTTTCTGTCTTCTCAGGTACGATAAACCTCTTAACGGCTTCAATAAAGATGCTGAACATAAGCGCAGCAGCAAAAACGGAGTTACCAAAGGCGCCAACTGCGTCTGCTCTTAGGAAGCCAAAGGTGTTTCTCTGGTGCCATTGGACACGACCATACCTGACACTCCATACACCGATTAGCATAGAGATGAAGTGGGAAAGGACGGCAAAGCCATCGGAGGAGAGGGACAGGGAGTTCCCTATGTACCCTATTACCAGTTCAGCTATGAACAAGAAGAAGTGGATGACACACATGACGGTCAGGCGAATGGTTCTGCCCGTGTAGCGACCCATATCTAGGTTTTCACTGGTAAGCTAGCTGAACTGGGACTAAGTAGCTCCACTACTGGCTAAAAGCTAATTTATATGTTATGCCTATCACACTTTACAATCTCCTTTATGGTGCCGTAAAATAATAACTTTTTTTAAAAGTCATTAAAGTGAAGATGTGTTATAACTGAGGGAACAGGGGATGTGAGGACTTCTAGGTTCAATAGCAGGGACTGGGGTCATTCTTTAACCCTGCAAGAAATCTATAGATATCACAATATGTGTTTATAAAATATGTAAAGTTATGTAAGCCCAAAAATTCATAGCAACATAATTTGCATAGAAAAATCAAGGTTTTGAAAAATTTGAATCGGTTAACCTTCGACAAGGTATTTAGATTTGTTACGAATTAAATCAGGTACACTCAGGCCACTCTGCCTAATTATATTCATCCCACTTGGTGGCCCAATGAAGGCTTGGAACTTAAACTGCAGGGAGAGTGTATTGCCAAGTGCATTACGTTCTAGTGCACCCATGTGCAAGATTGAGGCAGCACCAATAAAGTAATACATGTTGTGGCACAAACAAATGCTTTTTAATCCCTTCTGTTAGCTGTAGATATATTGTGTGTCAGTATTACAGGTCACTGTTACCATCAGGTCTAATTTATCGCTGTGGATTTAACCGCGCAGTGTCGCAATATTCAAATAGGGGCAGTAACAGTGGCAAAAATGGCCCCATAACAGAGTTGGGAAGGGGGGCAGCAGCAGTGGCAGTAAGGCTGTGTTCACATCACTGTTTATTTTTCCGTTCTTCTAATCCATCAGAAGAACAGAAAACGAAAAAATGAAGTCTGTATTTTGAGCATCCATAAAGCCGCTTTTAGATGGTCAGTACTTGATCAGTAATTGTAAGCCAAAACCAGGAGTGGGTCCCAGAACAGAGATAAATGTAATAGAAATATTTGCATCTCTTCTGTGTTTAGGACCCACTCCTGCTTTTTGCTTACAAATACTGATCAAATTCTGACCAAATACCGACCGTGTGAAAGAGGCCTTATGCTAAATTTGCATCTGTTTTGGCCATTTATATTCTGATATCGTTTTTTTTAACAAGGAAAAAAAGTCCTGCATGCAGGACTTTAATGGCCTCCTTCCCATGGTCAGTGTTTGTTTAGTATTTTGCATAAGTATTTGATCAATGTTTGTAAGCCAAAACAGGAGCGGGTCCAAAACAGAAATAAAACTGTAATGGAAATATTTATCTCTTCTGTGTTTTGGACCCGCTCCTGTTTTTGGCTTACAAATACTGACCAAATACTGTGTGAAAGAGGCCTGTGTGAAAGAGGCTCAAAATACAGGATCCTTTTTTTTTTATTTTTTTGTTCTTCTAATGCATAAAAAGAATGGAAAAATAAACAGTGATGTCAACACAGACAAAAAGGGACAATAGTCGCCAAGAAGCCCCATGGTAGGAATGGCAGTAAAGCCAGAGGGCAGGTGGCATCAGGCAGGTGGCTGCTTCAGAATAGTGGCAGCAGGACCTTGGCCAGAAGTAATGGCCCATTTTTCAGAATATTTCGGTGTGGCAGCACCCTACAGTATGATTATTAGTGGCAGAATGATCTATTCTGTTGCATCAGGCACCGGCGTCTGGAGATCCTGGTTTATCCACGCTGATTCAGGCATGAAGGTTACTCTCAAAATTTAGGGAGGAAAGAGGAGTTCTCTTAGGTGTAACTAAGCCCCACGCTACACTGAACACCTGGTCTGATGCCACAGTACTGGCTGGGAAGGAAAGCATGCCCATGTCAAATTCGGTCAGTTGCGGTCACACTTCAAGTTTTCATGCCCAGTAGTCCAGGGAATCTTGGATCATAGGTGACAGGGTGCAGTCCAAGTATGCGACCACCTGCTGGTTGAGGTTCTGCTGCATGTCCTGCTCCTGGGTGGTTTCTTCAGTAGGCGGATGAAGAAAACTGCAACTTTCCCGAGGACGGGTGATGGCGCTCGTAAACAGCGACCAACTGACTACACAGCATGTCTCTATAGTAGTCCAGCTCCCCTGTGTAGTGTAGTATAGAGGATCTGTCGGCTCTCCTATGCGGTGTAGTATAGAGAATCTGTCAGCTCTCCTGAGTGGTGTAGATCTGTAGGCTCTCCTGTGTGATGTAGTATGGAAGATCTGTCGGCTCTCCTGTGCGGTGTAGTATAGAGGATCTGTCAGCTCTCCTGTGTGGTGTAGTATAGAGGATCTGTTGGCTCTCCTGTGTGGTGTAGTATAGAGGATCTGTCAGCTCTCCTGTGTGGTGTAGTATAGAGGATCTGTCGGCTCTCCTATGCGGTGTAGTATAGAGAATCTGTCAGCTCTCCTGAGTGGTGTAGATCTGTAGGCTCTCCTGTGTGATGTAGTATGGAAGATCTGTCGGCTCTCCTTGTGGTATGAAGTGCCTTTAGCGCTGTGGCATTAGAAGAATTTTATTATCTCTGACTTTTAGTCTAACCAGAATGTCTATTACTCTGTAATTCCTCTAGCACCATTCTATGGAAACAGTAGGTTGAAAGAGCACACCAAATTCTGGAAATAACTTCTTTATTAACTTCAACTTTTCTTCATATATAACACTGCCGCCTCTGCAGCAGATAGTCCATGTACATAACACGTGTTGAAAAGATATCACAAAATGGCGGTATGCATAAGATGGTGGTTCAACTGTTCAATTTTGTCATTCAACATAAAATGGTGGATATATTTCTCTCTTGAGTATCTGTACTCTCACTTTAAGTTATTTAAGCCCTTTATGATCTGAGAGGTATATCTTAGGTTAACCAATAGTTCACTTGCTCTACATAGTTTGCTCTATACAATTGATTATGATCTGGTATGAGCAGTTCGCATTTGTATGCAATTTGTTTGGATTGCATGATTGTATGGCTCAGTAGTTCGTTTGTATGGTATTTGTAGTTTGCAATTGGTGGAACTGTAAGTAAACGCACATATATCTGGTTCAGTATACAGATATAATCACTATATTAACAGTAGGAACATTATATAACTTTTAAATAACTATTTTGGCATCTCTGCTTCCATAAAACATAGCTCTAAGGCTGAGTTCACACGGGCGAGATTTCCGCGCGGGTGCAATGCAGTAGGTGAACGCATTGCACCTGCACTGAATCCTGACCCATTCATTTCAATGGGGCTGTGCACATGAGCATTTTTTTTCATGCATCACTTCTGCAATGCTTTAAAATCGCAGCATGTTCTATATTCTGCGTTTTTCACGCAGCCCTGGCTCCATAGAAGTGAATGGGGCTGCGTTAATAACGCATTGCATCTGCAAGCAAGTGCGGATGCAATGCGTTTTTCACTGATGGTTGCTAGGAGATGTTGTTTGTAAACCTTCAGTTTTTTATCACGAGCGTGAAAAAAGCATCAAAACGCATTGCACCCGCGCGGAAAAAACTGAACAACTAAACGCAATTGCAGCCAAAACTGACTGAACTTGCTTGCAAAATGGTGCGAGTTTAACTGAACGTAGCCTGAACGCATCCGGACCAAATCTGTCACGCTCGTGTGAACTCAGCCTTAGTGGAGTGAATGTCTGTTCAGCTTCTATTTCTGGTAAATAATGATTCCAGCAGCTCCTGCTAGGGGAATTTCCCACACAGGCTGTGTGTGAGGCTGGCTGAGATTGGTCAAAACTCCTGCTGTGTGTGAGGCTGGCTGTGATTGGTCAAGGTTTAAAGGTTTAAAGAACACACCAAATGCTTGAAATAACTTCTTTATTAACTTAAAACTTTTCTTTATATATAACACTGCCGCCTCCGCAGCAGATAGTCCATGTACAGTGATGCCCATCATTATTCATACCCCAGGCAAATTTTGACTTTTTTACTTTTATTCAACCAGCAAGTAATTTTTTGACGGGAAATGACATAGGTGTCTCCCAAAAGATAATAAGACAATGTACAAGAGGCATTATTGTGGGGAAAAAAAATACAATTTTTTAGACATGCTTACACAATGGGGCCACTTTTATTTTATTTCAGAGCCAATTTAATTTTCTAAACCTCCTCTCCATGTTACAATAATGCCCTATGGACAAGAATATGACTACTACAATACTTCCGCCTATGTATAACAACTATAATACTGCTCCTATATACAGGAATATAACTACTATAATACTGCTCCTACGTACAATATAACTACTATAATACTGCTTTCTATGTAGAAGAATATAACTAACTACTATAAGGCCTCTTTCACACTACCGTATGGCTATTTCAATGTTTTGCGGTCAGTTTTTCACAGATCCGTTGTTCCGTTTTTTTTTTGTTTCCGTTGTGTTTCCTGCTCCTATGTACAGGAATACAACTACTATAATACTGCTCCTACGTACAAGATAACTACTATAATACTGCTCCTATGTACAAGAATATAACTACTATAATACTGCTCCTATGTACAAGAATATTACTATAATACTGCTCCTATGTACAATAATATAACTACTATAATACTGCTCCTATGTACAGGAATACAACTACTATAATACTGCTTCCTATGTACAGGAATACAACTACTATAATACTGCTCCTATGTACAGGAATACAACTACTATAATACTGCTCCTATGTACAAGAATATAACTACTATAATACTGCTATGTACAAGAATATAACTACTATAATACTGCTCCTATGTACAAGAATATAACTACTATAATACTGCTCCTATGTACGAGAATATAATTACTATAATACTGCATCCTATGTACAAGAATATAACTACTATAATACTGCTCCTATGTACAGGAATACAACTACTATAATACTGCTCCTATGTACAAGAATATTACGATAATACTGCTCCTATGTACAGGAATATAACTACTATTAGGCTGGGTTCACACTGGCGTTGCGGGTGACGTGCAGGAAAATGCTTGATTTTCCCCAAGTGCAAAGCGTTTTAATGCGTTTTGCACGCGGGTGAGAAAAATCGGCATGTTTGGTACCCAAACCCGAATTTCTTCACAGAAGTTCGGGTTTGGGTTGGGTGTTGTGTAGATTTTATTAGTTTCCGTAATAGTTATAAAGGGAAAACAATAGCATTCTTAATACAAAATGCTTAGAAAAATAGTGATGGAGGGGTTAAAAAAAAAAAATTAAACTCACCTTAATCCACTTGTTCGCGTCCTCAAAGAAGAAGAAAAGTGGATTAAAGGTGTGTTTAATTTTATTTTTAAGTGAAAATAATGATCGGGTCCCCATCCCGATCATCTTCTAGCAACCATGCTTGAAAATCGCACCGCATCCGCACTTGCTTGCGATTTTCACGCAGCCTCATTCACTTCTATGGGGCCTGCGTTGCGTGAAAAACGCACAATATAGAACATGCTGCACAAGTGATGCGTGAAAATCACCGCTCATGTGCACAGCCCCATAGAAATGAACGGGTCCGGATTCAGTGCGGGTGCAATGCGTTCCCCTCACGCATTCACCCGCGCGGAAATCTTGCCCGTGTGAAAGGGGCCTAATACTGTCTCCTGTGTACAAGAATATAACTACTATAAAACTGTGCCTATTTACAGGAATATGACTATAATACTGCTCCTATATACAAGAATATAACTACTATAATACTGCCTCCTATATACAAGAATATAACTACTATAATACTGCCTCCTATGTACAAGAATATAACTACTATAATGCTGCGCCTATGTACAAGAATATTACTATAATACTGCTCCTATGTACAAGAATAAAACTACTATAATACTGCGCCTATGTACAAGAATATAACTACTAGAATACTGCCTCCTATTTACAAGAATATAACTACTAGAATACTGCCTCCCATGTACAAGAAAATAACTACTATAATACTGCTCCTATGTACAAGAATATAACTACTATAATACTGCCTCCTATGTACAAGAACTACTATAATACTGATCCTATGTACAAGAATACAACTACTATACAGGGAGTGCAGAATTATTAGGCAAGTTGTATTTTTGAGGATTAATTTTATTATTGAACAACAACCATGTTCTCAATGAACCCAAAAAACTCATTAATATCAAAGCTGAATATTTTTGGAAGTAGTTTTTAGTTTGTTTTTAGTTTTAGCTATTTTAGGGGGATATCTGTGTGTGCAGGTGACTATTACTGTACATAATTATTAGGCAACTTAACAAAAAACAAATATATACCCATTTCAATTATTTATTTTTACCAGTAAAACCAATATAACATCTCAACATTCACAAATATACATTTCTGACATTCAAAAACAAAACTAAAACAAATCAGTGACCAATATAGCCACCTTTCTTTGCAAGGACACTCAAAAGCCTGCCATCCATGGATTCTGTCAGTGTTTTGATCTGTTCACCATCAACATTGCGTGCAGCAGCAACCACAGCCTCCCAGACACTGTTCAGAGAGGTGTACTGTTTTCCCTCCTTGTAAATCTCACATTTGATGATGGACCACAGGTTCTCAATGGGGTTCAGATCAGGTGAACAAGGAGGCCATGTCATTAGATTTTCTTCTTTTATACCCTTTCTTGCCAGCCACGTTGTGGAGTACTTGGACGCGTGTGATGGAGCATTGTCCTGCATGAAAATCATGTTTTTCTTACCTTGCAGACTTCTTCCTGTACCACTGCTTGAAGAAGGTGTCTTCCAGAAACTGGCAGTAGGACTGGGAGTTGAGCTTGACTCCATCCTCAACCCAAAAAGGCCCCACAAGCTCATCTTTGATGATACCAGCCCAAACCAGTACTCCACCTCCACCTTGCTGGCGTCTGAGTCGGACTGGAGCTCTCTGCCCTTTACCAATCCAGCCATCTGGCCCATCAAGACTCACTCTCATTTCATCAGTCCATAAAACCTTAGAAAAATCAGTCTTGAGATATTTCTTGGCCCAGTCTTGACGTTTCAGCTTGTGTGTCTTGTTCAGTGGTGGTCGTCTTTCAGCCTTTCTTACCTTGGCCATGTCTCTGAGTATTGCACACCTTGTGCTTTTGGGCACTCCAGTGATGTTGCAGCTCTGAAATATGGCCAAACTGGTGGCAAGTGGCATCTTGGCAGCTGCACGCTTGACTTTTCTCAGTTCATGGGCAGTTATTTTGCGCCTTGGTTTTTCCACACGCTTCTTGCGACCCTGTTGACTATTTTGAATGAAACGCTTGATTGTTCGATGATCACGCTTCAGAAGCTTTGCAATTTTAAGAGTGCTGCATCCCTCTGCAAGATATCTCACTATTTTTGACTTTTCTGAGCCTGTCAAGTCCTTCTTTTGACCCATTTTGCCAAAGGAAAGGAAGTTGCCTAATAATTATGCACACCTGATATAGGGTGTTGATGTCATTAGACCACACCCCTTCTCATTACAGAGATGCTCATCACCTAATATGCTTAATTGGTAGTAGGCTTTCGAGCCTATACAGCTTGGAGTAAGACAACATGCATAAAGAGGATGATGTGGTCAAAATACTCATTTGCCTAATAATTCTGCACGTAGTGTAATACTGCTATGTACAAGAATATAAATACTATAATACTGCTCCTATGTACAAGAATATAACTACTATAATAATGCCCCTATGTATACGAATATAAATACTATAATACTGCCTTCTATGTATAAGAATATAACTACTATAAAATACTACCTCCTATGTATAAGAATATAACTACTATAATACTGCTCCTATGTACAAGAATATAACTACTATAATTCTGCTCCTATGTACAAGACTATAACTACTATAATACTGCTCCTATGTACCAGGCAGAGCAGCGGCCAGACCTCACATACAGTACAGACCAAAAGTTTGGTCACACCTTCTCATTCAAAGAGTTTTCTTTATTTTCATGACTATGAAAATTGCAGATTCACACTGAAGGCATCAAAACTATAAATTAACACATGTGGAATTATATACATAACAAAAAAGTGTGAAACAACTGAAAATATGTCATATTCTAGGTTCTTCAAAGTAGCCACCTTTTGCTTTGATTACTGCTTTGCACACTCTTGGCATTCTCTTGATGAGCTTCAAGAGGTAGTCACCTGAAATGGTTTTCACTCACAGGTGTGCCCTGTCAGGTTTAATAAGTGGGATTTCTTGCCTTATAAATGGGGTTGGGACCATCAGTTGCGT
The DNA here is from genome assembly GCF_014858855.1 of Bufo gargarizans. Classification (NCBI taxonomy): domain Eukaryota; kingdom Metazoa; phylum Chordata; class Amphibia; order Anura; family Bufonidae; genus Bufo; species Bufo gargarizans. The sequence goes on from NC_058083.1 coordinate 510,841,063, forward strand.
TGTGGATTAGTCAGGTGGATGCACAGCTGATAGTCCTACTGAATAGACTGTTAGAATTTGTATTATGGCAAGAAAAAAGCAGCTAAGTAAAGAAAAACGAGTGGCCATCATTACTTTAAGAAATGAAGGTCAGTCAGTCCGAAAAATTGGGAAAACTTTGAAAGAAACTGGCTCACATGAGGACCGCCCCAGGAAAGGAAGACCAAGAGTCACCTCTGCTGCGGAGGATAAGTTCATCCGAGTCACCAGCCTCAGAAATCGCAGGTTAACAGCAGCTCAGATTAGAGACCAGGTCAATGCCACACAGAGTTCTAGCAGCAGACACATCTCTAGAACAACTGTTAAGAGGAGACTGTGTGAATCAGGCCTTCATGGTAGAATATCTGCTAGGAAACCACTGCTAAGGACAGGCAACAAGCAGAAGAGACTTGTTTGGGCTAAAGAACACAAGGAATGGACATTAGACCAGTGGAAATCTGTGCTTTGGTCTGATGAGTCCAAATTTGAGATCTTTGGTTCCAACCACCGTGTCTTTGTGCGATGCAGAAAGGGTGAACGGATGGACTCTACATGCCTGGTTCCCACCGTGAAGCATGGGGGAGGAGGTGTGATGGTGTGGGGGTGCTTTGCTGGTGACACTGTTGGGGATTTATTCAAAATTGAAGGCATACTGAACCAACATGGCTACCACAGCATCTTGCAGCGGCATGCTATTCCATCCGGTTTGCGTTTAGTTGGACCATCATTTATTTTTCAACAGGACAATGACCCCAAACACACCTCCAGGCTGTGTAAGGGCTATTTGACCATGAAGGAGAGTGATGGGGTGCTGCGCCAGATGACCTGGCCTCCACAGTCACCGGACCTGAACCCAATCGAGATGGTTTGGGGTGAGCTGGACCGCAGAGTGAAGGCAAAAGGGCCAACAAGTGCTAAGCATCTCTGGGAACTCTTTCAAGACTGTTGGAAGACCATTTAAGGTGACTACCTCTTGAAGCTCAACAAGAGAATGCCAAGAGTGTGCAAAGCAGTAATCAAAGCAAAAGGTGGCTACTTTGAAGAACCTGGAATGTTTCACACTTTTTTGTAATGTATATAATTCCACATATGTTAATTCATAGTTTTGATGCCTTCAGTGTGAATCTACAATTTTCATAGTCATGAAAATAAAGAAAACTCTTTGAATGAGAAGGTGTGTCCAAACTTTTGGTCTGTACTGTATATGGGTGCAGAATTACAATGCAACAGGGCAAGGGGGACATGGCACTACTACAGAGGACCCTCTATGGTGGCAAGCCCATGGCATGAGTGTCTACGGTTGCCACCTATGCACTATTACTAATGAACGCTTCCATTGTGGAGCACTCATTAGCATCACTCGTTGTCCCCAATATGACTCACAATCTACGGTCCCTATCAGGATTTCTTTGGTGTGTGGGAGGAAACCCACGCAAACACAGGGAGAACATACATACTTCATGCAGATGTTGTGTTTGGTTGGATTTGAACCCAGGACCCCAGTGCTGCAAGGCACCAGTGCTAACACTCGCTGCTCACTGGATGTGCAGAAGAGGACCTGCGCTCCAGCGTGATGGCGTTTCGCACCATTGACTGTCCTGTGCATCCAGTGAGAAGCGATCAAATGGATGAGATGAGTTTTATTTAGTTTTTGCACAAGAAAGGGAGAAGGGGGGCATTAATAATAATGTGGCCTCTAATGGAGGGAAAATAATACTAGGGGGCACTAATAATGAGGGCATTTATTTTACTGGGGGACACAGATGGGGGCCTTATTAATACTATGGGCCACTACTGGGGCTTTATTAATACTGGGGGCCACTAATAGAGGAAAAGTAATACTAGGTGGGCACTAATGGGAGCATTAACTTTATTGGGGGGGCTTATTAATACTGTGGGCCACTAATGGGACATTTTTTTATACTAGGTGGCGCCAATGGGGGCATCCATTTTACTGGGGCCTGTGTTAAGCCACGCCCCCACAGCTTAACTTGTCTGGTATTCTTCAGTATTCAGGTTAAATTTCCCTGTTGGAACTTTGCCATAAAAAAAGTGGGTTTTGGGTTGCAGTTTGGGCACTCGGTCTCTAAAAGATTTACCATCACTGCTCTAGACAAATAAGTAGGAGTGACGTTTCCTAAAAATCAGGAGGCAGCATGATGAATACTTATCCTGCCATCACCCTCTTTGCTTCAGCGACCCCTTGGCACCAGCAGGGTCACCCCCTCTGCGAGCGGCACGCTGTAGTGGCAGTATGCTGGCGGGGGGAGCCGCTGGTGATAATTTGGCTGTGAGATAACGGAGGAGCTGAGCTACTTTGCATTCTAGGGGGTGGGGAGGAACAGTGATGGGGGCCAACACCTAGAAGAAACCATAATCTAATATATAAAAGCAGGAAGGTCAGATGAGCTCAGGGCCACCTCAGGCAGGAGCTATACCCATGGTCCTCTGTCCACAATAGGTGGCTGCAGTGGTGGATTTCTCCTACCGTCCTGTGTACTGATGTCCGAGCATCTTCTGAGTCACACAGCTCTCCCATTAGAAGACTGGGGTTGAGCCGATCAGACGCCATATATAAAACTGTAATTACCTATATCTGCAGGTATCAGCGGTTCTCTGACACGCTTTTCAGCAGTTATGTAATTGAGATGTGATTAAGATTAGACTGCGCTGGTAATGACCCTGTATAGTACTGCAGGCGGTGTGATAACATTATAATAGTTATATAAGTTTATGGAAAATAAATGGTTATTTCCTCTGGGATTATAAAGAAGAGAGAAGCGTGCAAGATCTACACGCAACCAGGATGGGAGAAAAACAAGAATAGGAACAGAGCTGCAGAGACGACACATCTCACAAAATATAACACGTCTCTGATTCTTTATGGAGATATCAGACCGGGAGATATCAGTTATCAGATGATTGACAGATTAAGGAGCGGTCATTTGTCTATAGCAGGGATCAGCAACTTTCGGCACTACAGCTGTTGTGACACTACAATTCCCAGCATGCTCCATTCACTTCTGTGGAAGTTCTGAGAAAAGCTGAGCAAGTGTGCATGCTGGGAGTTGTAGTTTTACAACAGCTGGAGTGCCGGAATTTGCTGACCCCTGGTCTATAGAGTGGATTTGCAAGTCATTTCATCAACCACTACTGGTTATGAGATCCTCAGTGAAGACTGATTCTGGGTTTGTACATGAGATCCCTCGTTTCTTGTTATTTCACCACTTTAGAATGTATATCCGTTTTCCTTTGGTCCCGTCAGCATCACAGGCGTCCATCCTTATGATGCTAAAAGTTTACCTGTACACAAAAAAAAAAACTTTTGGTATATTATAGCCCATTGTCTCAGTTGTCTTAACTTGACTGCAGCAGAGCAGTGAGGCTACATTCACATGACCGGAAGTGTTTTGCAGACTGCAAAACACAGATGCCGGGCTGTGTGCGTTCCACACATGGCCGGCATATTGAAAATGCCTATTCTTGTTCGCGATTGAAGACATTTGGGCAGAGAATGAAGACAACCCACAGAGTTTGTTGTAGCTTTTATTATTAGGGATGTACTCAGAAAATACGTGTGTAGAGCTACAGAGCACTGCCCCTCCCCCCCCCACACGGGATGGGTCCTAAAATATCTTCTGAGGTGTACATTAGTTAATAAAAATAAAGAGCTTAATAAAGGGGTCCAGGGGTCCGTCTCGGTCTAGTAGCTGCGGCCAAACAGGGTGTAATACTTGGCGGGCTTCTTGTCACAAACGCACTTGGCTCCGGGCTGCAGCTCCTTAAGTGGTTTGAAGGGTATACACAGACTCTTGGCTCCCATTGATGGTGCTCCAGGCTCCAGATCCTGGTCCCTATAAACATAGAAATGGACTTCTGAGTGAGTGACAACCTAGAGCATCCTGAGCATACATACACTTAATATACATATACTTAATTTAAAAAGGCCTTTCCGTCTGCTCTCAAATGTATTCAAAACAGCCCACCCCGCTCTCTAGTGCCACCTATAGGGAGCTAACCTTTAAGTCAATGGTCAACCCTCAAAAAGCATTGCCTTTAAAGTGCATCTGTCAGCAGATTTGTACCTATGACACTGGCTGACCTGTTACATGTGCGCTTGGCATCTGCGTGGGGGTCCCATGTTCATATGTGCCCACAGCGCTGGATTTCCCCCCCTTCCATCTTTTGGCGTTCAGGCTATATTTATTAGACATGGAAGCTGACCGAACCAGTGTATGGATACTATATTAATTCCATCTCAAGAAGTGCACTCACTTGGCTGTTGTCTTCTTAATCCAGTCTTCACAGTCCATCTCCCCGCAGAACGGGATCTGTACAATCTGGAGAGAAAGAGAATAATGATGAAAGCTGCTCCTTCAAAAAGCAAACAACCATGGAAAAAGGTGAACTCTGTGGCACTCACTGCATATACGTATACCTGCGCAGAATCATGTTCCCCCTCGTACTGTATTCTGCAGGGAGTTTCAGCTCAGGTTGTCTAGCTTACTACTTGGGTGACCACCATGTACCTACACATACCGAGGAAGATCTATATGCAATACTGCCTCCCAATGCTACACAAGCTTGGTTCAGTATCATACCTCTAGGCAGCAGAAGATGAAGGAATGGAAGATCCATGCATGTAGGTATTATACTAGCATAGTTGATACGATTGAAAAAAAGACATAAGTCCATCAAGTTTAACCAAGGAATAGGAGGGAATGCGAATTTTAGAAAAAGGGGAGTAAGACCCAGATTTCTAAAACTGTCTAATGTTCCTGCTGTGACCACGTCCTGAGGTGACTCCCACACATTCACAGTGAAGATGCCTTGACTCCTCTGGAGACTGAACTTTTTCTTCTCCAGTCGGAGGCAGTGCCCCCTTCTCTTTTGAGGGGATTTTACATGGGACAGATTTTCGCCATATTTTTTTGGGCGGCCCATTAATATATTTGTATCGGTTAATCATGACCCTGCCTTAGACGTCTCTTCTCAAGACTAAATAAATGTAATTCTCTTAAAGTCCCTTCGTGCCCCTTATCAGTTTAGTTGCTCTTCTTTGTACTTTTTCCAGCTCTAGTGCATCCTTTCTATGGACTGGTGCCCAGAACTGAACTGAATATTCCAGATGAGGCCGCACCAATGCTTTGTAAAGTGGTCATATTACATCCCTGCCCCGCGAGTCCATGCCTCGTTTAACGCATGACAATATCCTGGTGGCCTTAGAAGCAGCTGATTGACATTGTATGCTGTTATTTACTCTACCATCTACAAGGACACCCAAATCCTTCTCTACAAGTGACTCCCCCAGTGTTACATCACCTAGGACATATGATGCATGGAGATTATTACTGAACAGATGCAGAACTTTACATTTATCCACATTGAACCTCATTTGCCCAATCAGAGTGTCTAATTCCACTTGTAATTTTTGAACATCTTCCATAGACTGTACAGTACTACGTAGCCTAGTGTCATCTGCAAAAATATAAACAGTGCCATTAATATTATCCTCGATATCATTTATAAATAAATTAAATAAAGGGCACAGAACTGAACCTTGGGGTACACCACTTCTCACACGGGACCATTCTGAATAGGAATCATTGACCACAACTCTGGACACGGTCCTTCAGTCAGTTTTCAATCCAATTACACACTATACTTTCCAAGCCTATAGACCTTACTTTACCTATTAAACGTCTATGACGGACAGTATCAAAAGCCTTTGCAAAATCCAAAAACACTACATCCACAGCCGCCCCTCTGTCCAGGCCTCTACTTACCTCACTACATCCACAGCCACCCCTCTGTCCAGGTTTCTATTCACATCACTACATCCACAGCCGCCCCTCTGTCCAGGCTTCTACTTGCCTCACTACATCCACAGCCGCCCCTCTGTCCAGGCTTCTATTCACCTCACTACATCCGCCCCTCTGTCCAGGCTTCTATTCACCTCACTACATCCACAGCCGCCCCTCTGTCCGGGGTTCTACTCACCTCCTCATAAAAACATATCAGCCCTTTTTGAATATGGGCACCACATTTGTTTTGCGCCAATCACTTGGCACTATACCAATCCCTAGAGAACCTCTAAACATTTTGAACAGGGGCACAGCAATTACTGAACTGAGCTCTTTGAGGACTCTTGGGTGTAATCCACCTGGACCCGGAGCCTTGTTCACATTTACCTTATTACATAGCTCGTACCAAATCTACAGCTAGCCAGTTGAGTATATTACCGGACGTACTAACAGCGCTGGCACCACCGATACCAGCTCCATACTGCCTATGGCAATAGTCTGATACCCACGAGGATAGCTCAATGACCTCAGCTATCACCTCCCAGGAGATGTATACGAGGACCATATACAGACGCAGTGCTGATTATATGCCATAAAGATTAAGCGCTGTCACATAGCGCAGTAAACGCCATGGCTTCCTGTTGACGTTCCTGGGGCAATTTTATCTCCTCTTAGATCAACCTTGACAGCGTTTGGTCTTTTTTACATTATCAGTAATGATCTCGCAGGAACATTTTATTGTAGGTTTATCTCGGGGCAAATCTCAATGTTTCAGCCATTTTAGGAAGGGCGTATAATATGAGTAGGCTTAATCTAAAGCCATCAAAGTAAACAACCCAGTGCCCCTTGGCTGCATGCCATCATAATGTATCAGTACTAGAGACGGGTTTCTATGTGCCGCACACAAGCACATATCCAAGGAAGAGCAGGAAACATGTACAATCCCTTTAAGTGGGTTGTATACAGGCCACGAGTGGCTCAGCACAGAAGCTTTACTTGGTCATGGTGCCCTCAGGGTCCGATCCTCCTTTGCATAATTTAAGCCTATGCTGTTCTTCAGCAGCTGTGGTTTGTTACAGTGTATTAGTGTGGGCAATCCTCATGTCCAGGACTCCAGATCTTTCTACGCTGACACTGCAACAATTTTCAGCTGTAGGAGCAGGACTAGATTAGGACGGGGCATCAGTTTTCTGAATGTTATCCAGTGCACTTAAAGAGAGAGGGGTGTGCAGTAATCTTACAGTCATGGGACGTTTTTAAGATGGCCTAGTAATGTGTGATCGCTAAGGATCTGACCTCCAGTACCACACACAACCATAGACGACAGTGGCGCTATGCCTTATTCTGCATTGATCTGGTGATTATGGGGGTGTTAAAGGGGTTGTCCAGGCTACAGATACTGATGACGTCTCCTCAGAGCTGTCTGCTCTCAGTTCAGCGTACAGTATCGTTTCTGGCAAACGATGGTGGGGTGCCAGGTGTCCGACCCCACCGATCTGATACTACTGACCTATCCTGGGGACAGTAGTTGTAAAGGACCGGCACTCACTCTTGAAATCTTGGAAATATTCCTTTATTGCCATATATCTGTATTTGTGACGTGTTTCGGCACAAACTGTGCCTTTATCAAACAGTAGTGTCACAGATACAGATATGTGGCAATAAAGAAATATTTGCAAGATTTCAAGAGTGAGTGCCGGTCCTTTACTACTACTATTATATGGGACGCCAATCCTAGGACACGTGCACCGCCACGCCATATCCGCAGTGCCAACTGATCTACGGCACATACTATCCTGGGACAGGTCATCAATATCTGTAGCCTGGACAGCCCCTTTAAGTCCTATAAATCCCCTTTAAATGAGTTTCCATCTAGCACAATGTATCCCCTAGCCACAGGTTAGGGGCTGGGTGTCTGATCGCTTGGAAACCACAGCAATCATGAAAACCGAGAGGTCCCCTATGAGAGTAGATAGGTTGTGCGCGTGTGTGACCACCATGCCTTTTATTTCTATACGAATGCTGCAAATGGCGCCTAGCTCTGTACTCCAATATAAGTGAATAGAACTCCTGCGCATCACCTTTCCAGTGTCATAGGAGACCTCATTTTTTGTGATCGCTAGAATTATCAACAGCGATCAGATACTTATTTGCCTATCCTGTGATGTTAGTGGAAAACCCCTTCAAGCTTTAGTGACTAATACTAAACAATCCCTTTAAAATGTTTTATTTTCTCATCTATAGCCTGATATTTCTGTATTATTTTTAATTACTTCTCTAAAGATAGAAAGACTGACGGAACAGACAGACAGGGCGCGTTTTTACCAGTGAAATGTCACCTTGCTATTGCATTATTCTAATTCCCTATGAATGGAGAGTATCCAAAAAAGATAACGATTTACAGTAAGCGAAGTGTCACTTGAAAGTGGTGTAATAACCCATACCTGGGATGAACTCGCTGACACTGGATTTGATAACCTACTGGATTATGGGATATTAAAGTGGTTAAAAATCTTAGACACAGCCTGCAATCGTTTAAAAGAAAAATAAATAAATCGTATACTCTCCCCTCCCCACCTTCTGCCACGCAGGTCCTCAGTTGGAAACTCTCAGAAAACCCTTTTAAGATTTGAATTTTTAAAATTTTGCATTTAATTAGAAAAATGCTAAAGGGGTATTCCCATCTTAGACAATGGGGGCATATCGCTAGGATATGCCCCTATTGTCTGATAGGTGCGGGTCCCACCTCTGGGACCCGCACCTACAAGGAGAACGGAGTGGAGAAAGATGAGGAGGGCGCACTCCATTTAATTCTATGGAGCCGCCGAAAATAGCCGAGCACTGGCTCGGCTAGTTCTGTCGGCCCCATAGAAATGAATGGGAGCGGTGGCCGCGCATGCGCGGTGCGCTCCCATTCACTTCAATGGGAGAGGCGGGGAGCTGCGCCTGGTGGTGGACGGACCCCGGGTCCTCCAGCCACAACTCTCCCCGGCTCCGTTCTCCTTGTAGGTGCGGGTCCCAGAGGTGGGACCCGCACCTATCAGACAATGGGGGCATATCCTAGCGATATGCGCCCATTGTCTAAGATGGGATAACCCCGTTAATGTAGCAACAACAGTCACATATAAATCTGCACTCAGCAGCAGGTTTCTTACTGCAGTGCGTTGGGGGAGACGCAGCACTAAGCAGCGTACACCTGAACGACTGAAAGTCAACCAGCAGTATTTTTACAGCAGATTTAGATGTGACTGGAGAAAACCATCCACAAATCAGTAAAAATAAAAATAAAATGTTTATTATATATATAGTAAACCACTCACTTTCCCTGTCTCGAGCTGCTTCTGAAAGTCCTCCATTTTCTCAGCAACACCCATGTGACTTGTCAAATCGTTGAGGGCCCTGATGAAGGGGATAAAAAAAATAAAAACCACTATGAGAATAGCGTGATCACAACAGAGTATAGCGCCATTATAACACACAGAATAGCTCAGGGTGACAGGTTACCGGTTGTAGAGGTTCTTATGAATTTCCTCCAGAAGATCCTTCAGTTTAGTTTCGGCCTGGCCCTCGGGAATGGTTAGTTTCTCTCCAGTGTCACGTCGGACGGCTACAAACTGCTGACTCTTCATGTCTCTGGGTCCCACTTCTAGCCTGATGGGGACCCCCTGTACAGAAGAGCAAAACGCAATTATAAGAGTGGGTGTAACACAAGACTACAGTACAGTCATTACTAAAGACAATACGGTTCCAGTCCATATCAGTCCAGGTTTCTCCTTCACGACACCACAGCAAACAAAGGTGAAGGTAGCTGAAATTTCCTTCTGCTAAGTGCCTGGAAATTACCCAGGCAGAGACGAGAGTGTGTAATGAAGGTGCTACCCGTGTCTGGATTAACCTGGGGGAGCTGCTTATGCTTGTCAGCGGATCAAACAATCCTCTCTACTGGTGGTCTATCTGGGCTGTCTGGAACCGGTTCCCTGTGTGTGCGCCCTCACATAACCACTGCTCCCAACACCTTTCTGAAGGGCCTCTGTGCTTCTGGTGTCCCCTTGGTGGTTGAGATAAACCATGGCAGTGGAATTTTCAGTCCAAGTTCTGACCAGATGAACTTGGAGCTCGATTGATCTGCAGGGTGCTCTCCTCCACATTCCACAGACCCTGAACTGTGAGAGTCCTGAACACTGCTCCACAACAGGAGAGAATGGAATCAGTGGAGATCACCTGCCAATGTAGAGAAAGATAGGAGATAGTCCAGGGGAACAGAGACCAGAAAAGATCTTGGAAAACCTGAGAGGGGGGAAGAGGATCAGTTGATCCAGAACAGATGTAGACTTGTTCCATCAGGCAAGCATCACCAACTGCAGGAAGACAGGGTGAAATTGGATATACGGGATGGCTTTGAAGGTGGACACCATCCTGACCAGAACTCTCATACACAAAATTAATAGGATCTGGGACCACCTGAAAAGGTGGGAGACCCAGGCTGGAAATAAAAAAATTAAAAAATAAACTCAGTAATCCCATCCACTGACTGGGAACTAGAAGACTTTTTGTAATTCACAATCCACCTGAATAAGGAAAGAAGCTCAAAAGGTGATGCTGAAAAGGTTGTCCTACATGGAGGAGTGGTCTAGGAAGGAACCTTCTGGCAGGAAGGGAGAAGTCGATCTTGGATCCCGTCAACACAACCTCTTGAACCCAAAGCATTGTCCACTCTTGCAATCCAAGACCCTGAAAAGAGAGCAGCTGTCTCCCCACCCGAGGGAGCAACACGAGTTGGGAAGACCATCAAGCAGAAGATGATTTAGTGGGGTGGAGCTTAAAAGGTTTAGGATGGACATGCCAGGAAGGCTTAGGCTCGAAAGAGGAGCAGGAGGACTTCTTGTCCGGATGGAACGAGGAGTCCTGAAAGAAGCGAAACCTTTGGAAATGTGCGGTAGAAGAGAAATGGCTGTGGGGACAGTTCTGAGGCATGAGGGAACAAGATTGTTTGGCAGTTGCTATTAGAAGGCATTTACCAAAAAGCTTTGTCACCTGAGAAAGGAAAAACAATGACTACGTTATCAGATGACGCATTAGCCACCCAGGCGCAAAGCCATACAAAGCGACACATGGCAACAGAGTTAGCTGCAGCCCTGTTGGATTGGTGAGGAGACTCAAGGGTACATCACAGAGATACCTGAAAAACTGAAGTAACTGCGAAGCAAGGAGAGCGAGTTCTTTCAGAGATGCGTCACTGTACAAGTCCTGAAGAAGTTGTGTGGCCCACCGACTTAGGCCTTAGCCAGCAAGGAGGCAGCAAAGACCGGGTGCATAGTTGAGCCACCTGATACAAAGGCATATTTGCACAGGGAATATATCTACTTGTCCAAAGGGTCAGAGAGTGAAGCAGCATTGGCAAAAGGGAGAGTAGTAGCCTCAACTAGATGAGCTACCTGAGAATCTAATGGATGAGGAACAGATTATTTAAAAATGCAGTTTCAGGGAAAGGGCAAGAGAACATCCAAATTCTTAGAAGATGGGAGGAGTCCGTTAGGAGACAAGAGTGAGAGAAGCTGAAGAAGCTGGCTTCTGCAGAGGACAAAAAAGTGTAGGAATGGAGGCTTAGGGAAGGACCCAGAAGAGAAAGGTGTGGAATGCATCTCCCACAGCAAAGCCTGTGCTAGGAAAGGATTAGGCCACAAAGACGACTCTTCCTCAAGACCAATGAAGGACGGCAAGGCCCCAAGAAAAAAAGCCTGGTGAAGCAGAAAAGGGGCAGAACCAAGCACGGCTTAGTGTCGGAAGCCAGGGGTTTGAGCAGATGAAGAGGAACCCTCAGCAGTCTGACGTCAAATAGCATTGGGAGTAAGAAGGAACTCCTGAAAGAAAGAAAAAAAAAAAAATGAAAAGAATAAATAAATTAAAAAAAATAAAGTCGACCTGAACCAGGATGGAAGGGGAGATGTAGCTATGGCCAGAGAAGAAATCAGCCCTTTTACGCTGGTCTAGTCCTAGAAGAAGCCATGGCCTTAAAGTAGAGCAGGAGTCTACGGAAAAGGGAAGGAGAGAATGGCCCACAAGGTGCTCCAGAGTAAAAAAACAATAAGGCAAAGGAGACCAAACCTGTAGAGTAGAGGGAGAAAATTCACCATCCGGTGTCTCCAGGCGCAGCAGGCTCACTCCTATGGGGAACTAGGTGTCAGCCTCCTAGTGGGCAGCTGGTGTCAGCCTCCTAGTGGGCAGCTGGTGTCAGCCTCCTAGTGGGCAGCTGGTGTCAGCCTCCTAGTGGGCAGCTGGTGTCAGCCTCCTAGTGGGCAGCTGGTGTCAGCCTCCTAGTGGGCAGCTGGTGTCAGCCTCCTAGTGGGCAGCTGGTGTCAGCCTCCTAGTGGGCAGCTGGTGTCAGCCTCCTAGTGGGCAGCTGGTGTCAGCCTCCTAGTGGGCAGCTGGTGTCAGCCTCCTAGTGGGCAGCTGGTGTCAGCCTCCTAGTGGGCAGCTGGTGTCAGCCTCCTAGTGGGCAGCTGGTGTCAGCCTCCTAGTGGGCAGCTGGTGTCAGCCTCCTAGTGGGCAGCTGGTGTCAGCCTCCTAGTGGGCAGCTGGTGTCAGCCTCCTAGTGGGCAGCTGGTGTCAGCCTCCTAGTGGGCAGCTGGTGTCAGCCTCCTAGTGGGCAGCTGGTGTCAGCCTCCTAGTGGGCAGCTGGTGTCAGCCTCCTAGTGGGCAGCTGGTGTCAGCCTCCTAGTGGGCAGCTGGTGTCAGCCTCCTAGTGGGCAGCTGGTGTCAGCCTCCTAGTGGGCAGCTGGTGTCAGCCTCCTAGTGGGCAGCTGGTGTCAGCCTCCTAGTGGGCAGCTGGTGTCAGCCTCCTAGTGGGCAGCTGGTGTCAGCCTCCTAGTGGGCAGCTGGTGTCAGCCTCCTAGTGGGCAGCTGGTGTCAGCCTCCTAGTGGGCAGCTGGTGTCAGCCTCCTAGTGGGCAGCTGGTGTCAGCCTCCTAGTGGGCAGCTGGTGTCCTAGTGGAGGCAAGTACCCATTGTGTCATGTCCAACAACGCATCCAACGAGATAATGATTTTACGGTAAGTTAGGGCCGTTAAACCACCATGTGTACATAAAGCTCCTGGTCCTTACAGGTATAAGAAGTAAATTAGTGAGAAGCAGACAGGTATAGACAGGGAGGTTAACATTACTGGGGCTCAATGTTTAACCAGCGAGCGTTTACCATGTAATCGGTCACACATAAAGTGCGTGCAGTTGCTGTTTTCAATGAACTGACGGTGCATAATTGACCAATTTTACAACTGATTACCACCGGATGAGGAAACAGCCATAAAGTCTAAGAACAACCCTCTGTCTAATCAACCCGCAAAAACACTCAGAAAATATTTTTCGAATTTTCAGCACATCAGACGACCAGTGAAAGTGGCACGGATGCCGCAGGTCAACGTCGGGTAACGAACCTTCAGCTCCCAGTGGTTGAATTTCCATCCAGGGGAGTAGTTATCACGCAGATCGGTTCGTGCACGGACGCTCACATTGAGAAGGCGTTGCAGATACTGATTGCACTTCTGGAGGAGAGCTTCTCGGTCTTCTTCTGAGAGCGAGTTTGTGATGCCACATGGAATTATGATGACCTACAAAAAAATAAATAAATATATAAATAAATATATACTTTAGAAAACGATTATTTGTTTGCAACATACAAATGTAAGCAAATCTTATGCCTCATGCAGACGGTCGTATTTGCGATGCGGACCCATTCATTTTAATGGGGCCATTAAAGATGCAGACAGCACACAATTCTGTGGCCCCGCAAAAAGATAGGAAAGTACTATTCTTGTCCATTTTGCGTACAAGGATAGGAAATTTGTACTGGCAGCTGCGTACCGCCAATATAGGCATACTGGGCAGCTGCTATGGGGTCCCTATGTCTCCAGTCAGTTTATAGTTATGTTATCTGATCGCTACTAGACTACTACTAGCATTAAGGGGGCCCGCCCCCTTGTCTTCCATCCCGGCCCCTGCTTCCCCTATGCTCAGGGCCCCCCTCCCCCATTGCACAGCACGCACCAATGTCTGACCAGTAACCTCCAGGCAGCATAGCGCTCTCTCTACCGTCTGCTGGGCACTGCACTGGCCAATCTGCATTTAGCAGTGCAAAGCTCCTGCTGCTGAATGGCCAGTGTATCACTTGCAGCAGGAGCAGCGCAGCAGGCAGAACTGTGCGGGCACAGCAGTTGTATACCGCGCTCACGCGCTGCCCGCCTGCCTTATCAGCCACCCACCGAACAGTCATTGAATACAGCCCCAGCATCGCAGGCGACGCTAGGGAGGCTTATTGCCGTCACGGCTTTCTATTGACTGCACAACACCCCAACCTCCCCCCATCGCTGGATCCGCATGACGGGGGATGCAGCGGAAGCCGTGGGGGCATCAGGAGCGACACGGTGCCAGGGAGCGGGGTAAGTATTACCTGTATGTGGTGCCCAGGCGTTTTGGGGGTCATAATAGGGGGGTGGCAGGGGAGGAGCCAGGGTAGGTGGTGGAATGGGCCAGGGGTGGGTAGTGGGCTGACTGCAAATCACATAGTCTTATGCATGAGGCCTTAGAACAGGTATATACACTACTCACAAAAGGTTAGGGAGATTTGGCTTGTGGGGGAAGTTTCAGGATTAACCTAAAATGCCTCTAATTTTTTTTTTTTTTTTAAATCAGATAATTTTTATTAAAACACATTTTTTCCCCAATGTACATAGAGAAGAAAAAAGAAAAAACAGCCCATCAGAGGATACAAGAATGGGTACATACATTCCCATTGGACATTTAGAAAGTGATCAGGACATCTCCATATATCACTTCCAACTTTCGATACGCAAACTACATAATACAGAGAAATACCCCTTCAACTGTAGTACATATTAATATTACATAAACCACCCCAATCCCACCCATCCACCGATGAGACGGGCACCGCACCACTAATATAGGTATAATGTGTCAGAGCACCGAGAAAGATATTGCCAACTCTCTACCTATAAGCTCCACACCCATCCTTTCCAAGATAAACTATTCACTAAGCCAGGGCTCGACAAATCCCAGGTGCCAGGTCGCCATGGCGATCATGAATTTTGTCCTGGCGCCTGGGTATTTGCCCTCACATGGCGCTCCTGGTGTTCCGTTAGGTTTCCCTACCTCGTGAGATTTCCCTACCCTCGTCACTTCCGGCCGCACCAAACGTGACGTGGTGTGTCGGGCTGCGCAGGTGCACCACGACGGGGTAGGGAAATTTCACAGCAGAGTGAAACCGGCCGACACTGCGCATGCGCCCGGAGCCTCACCAGCAGTTAGGGTAGGGAAAAATTACCGCTGGTGAGGCTCCCGGCGCATGCGCAGTGTCAGCCGGTGTCCAGCTAACTCTGCTGTGAAATTTCCCTACCCCGTCGTTGTGCGCCTGCGCGGCACACCTCCTCACGTCATGTCCGGTTCGTCCGGAAGTGACGAGGGTAGGGAAATCTAACGCAACACCGGCACCCCGCTGCCTCTACGTGGACTTCTCGGACAGTCTGGCAGGGAAGGGTGTGACCCGCGGATGAGAGCAGGGTGGACAGGGTGGCATTGGGGGAGCAGAGGGGGTAGGTAGGACGCAGTGGGTCCGCATCATGTGCCCCAGGGCGACTGACCGTGCGGATGTGTGTGCGGTTCTGTACACTGCCACTGTGTGCGCGTGCAGTTCTGTACACTGCCACTGTGTGTGTGTGTGTGTGTGTGTGTGTGTGTGTGTGTGTGTGTGTGTGCGTGCGGTTCTGTACACTGCCACTGTGTGTGTGTGTGGTTCTGTACACTGCCACTGTATGTGTGTGCGCGGTTCTGTACACTGCCACTGTATGTGTGTGCGCGGTTCTGTACACTGCCACTGTATGTGTGTGTGTGTGTGTGGTTCTGTACACTGCCACTGTATATGTTGTTAATGCCCATGTTGTTTGGTTCTAGACTTCTTTATATGTTAATTTAAGAGGTGTTATTTTTGTCGCTGAAAATAAGGCTTTATGAAAAAGGTAAAAAAAAAAACAAAACAAAAAAAAAAACACGGCTCCTAATTTTTAGCTGGCTCTTAGATTCCAAGGAAATTTGCCAAACCCTGCACTAACCATCCCAGTTCCGGTCTCGTGTATGCCCGTACCAAAATCACACATATCTGAGGCCTCTCCTCCCAACACAGGCAAAAGATTCATAAGCCAAGGTATATTGCCATGGTCCTCTACGCTAGCCATTTGTCCCAAATTTTTGAAAACTTGTCTTTTAGTATATACACTTTTTTCCAGGTGAAGAATCTTGGCCATTCTGTTAACCACCTCAGCTCCCCCTAGCTTAAACCCCCTTAATGACCAGACCACTTTTTAAAATTCTGCACTACACTATTTTCACCGTTTATTGCTCGGTCATACAACTTACCACCCAAATTAATTTTACCTCCTTTTCTCCTCACTAATAGAGCTTTCATTTGGTGGTATTTCATTGCTGCTGACATTTTTACTTTTTTTTGTTATTAAATCGGAATTTAAAGAAATTTTTGCAAAAAAATATGACATTTTTCACCAAAAACGACATCTATATATAATTTTTTTCTCTAAATTTATAGTTCTACATGTCTTTGATAAAAAAAATGCAATAAGTGTATATTTATTGGTTTGCGCAAAAGTTATAGCGTTTACAAACTATGGTACAAAAATGTGAATTTCCACATTTTGAAGCAGCTCTGACTTTCTGAGCACCTGTCATGTTTCCTGAGGTTGTACAATGCCCAGACAGTAGAAACACCCCACAAATGACCCCATTTCGGAAGGTAGACACCCTAAGGTATTCGCTGATGGGCATAGTGAGTTCATAGAACTTTTTATTTTTTTGTCACAAGTTAGCGGAAAATGATGACTTTTTTTGTTTTTTTTCTTACAAAGTCTCATATTCCACTAACTTGTGACAAAAATAAAAACTTCCATGAACTCACTATGCCCATCACGAAATACCTTGGGGTGTCTTCTTTCCAAAATGGGGTCACTTGTGGGGTAGTTCTACTGCCCTGGCATTTTAGGGGCCCTAATGTGTGAGAAGTAGTTTGAAATCAAAATGTGTAAAAAAAAATGCCCTGTGAAATCCTATAGGTGCTCTTTGGAATGTGGGCCCCTTTGCCCACCTAGGCTGCAAAAAAGTGTCACACATGTGGTATCGCCGTACTCCGGAGAAGTTGGGCAATGTGTTTTGGGGTGTCATTTTACATATACCCATGCTGGGTGAGAGAAATATCTCGGCAAAAGACAACTTTTCCCATTTTTTTTTTATACAAAGTTGGCATTTCACCAAGATATTTATCTCACCCAGCATGGGTATATGTAAAATGACACCCCAAAACACATTGCCCAACTTCTCTTGAGTGCGGCGATACCACATGTGTGCCACTTTTTTGCAGCCTACATGCGCAAAGGGGCCCAAATTCCTTTTAGGAGGGCATTTTTTTACATTTAGACATTTGGATTCCAGACTTCTTCTCACGCTTTAGGGCCCCTCTAAAATGCCAGGGCAGTATAACTACCCCACATGTGACCCCATTTTGGAAAGAAGACACCCCAAGGTATTCAATGAGGGGCATGGCGAGTTCATAAAAGATTTTTTTTTTGGGCACAAGTTAGCAGAAATTGATTATATATATTTTTTTCTCTCTCACAAAGTCTCCCTTTCCGCTAACTTGGGACAAAAAGTTAAATCTTTCATGGACTCAATATGCCCCTTAGCGAATACCTTGGGTGTCTTCTTTCCGAAATGGGGTCACATGTGGGGTATTTATACTGCCCTGGCATTTTAGGGGCCCTAAAGTGTGAGAAGAAGTTTGGAATATAAATGTCTAAAAAATTTACGCATTTGGATTCCGTGAGGGGTATGGTGAGTTCATGTGAGATTTACATTTTTTGTCACAAGTTAGTGGAATATGAGACTTGTGCCAAAAAAATTTCTAAATGGAGCCTGACAGGGGGTGATCATGGAGTGTATATGGGGTGATCACCCCCCCTGTCATTGATCACCCCCCTGTAAGGCTCCATTCAGACGTCCGTATGTGTTTTGCGGATCCGATCCATGGATGCGTGGATCCGTAAAACACATACGGGACATCTGAATGGAGCCTGACAGGGGGGTGATCAATGACAGGGGGGGGGGGTGATCAGGGAGTCTATATGGAGTGATCAGGGGTTAATAAGTGACAGGGGGGGGGGGTGTAGTGTAGTGCTACTTTACTGAGCTACCTGTGTCCTCTGGTGGTCGATCCAAGCAAAAGGGACCACCAGAGGACCAGGTAGCAGGTATATTAGACGCTGTTATTGTTAAAGATGTGTGAATTTTATTCTATATTTTGTATATCTAGGATTGTAATGAGCTAACTTTTTCTACTTCCAAGTGCCCACCCACCCCCTCTTTGTTTCAAGACTGGTGGAGAGGGGGGGGGGGGGGCAAAGGGCTGTGCTGTGAGAGGTGTCTGTTTTCTCATCCTTGTACAGGCGTCCCAACAAGGGAGCTATATAGAGAGTGAAGGAGTGCATAGGCCAATTATTTGGCTCGATGATATGTATATATTATTCACTGCCTATAGAGAAGCACCTCTTTGAAGTGTCACATATGAAGTAGGCAGTATTCTTGTTAGAATAAACTCCATTACAAAATAGCAATGGTAACCAGATGTTTACATTAGTTCACATTCCAAAGTAGGGCCCAGTGCGCAGAAGCCAGGGTGCTATCTCCTCTCTCTTATCTCTTCTTCCTTTTTGACCAATGAAACGATGTTTATTAAGCCTCAGTGATGACTGCCCTCTTCTGAAGATGTATATACGCTTACCACATGTAATAAAAGTTAGATATTGCATTGACCAGTGTCTAGTCTCTCAGCCACGCGTGGATATTAACCCCTGGGGGGGGGGGGGTACATTGATTTGGAGCACCAGAGTATCTTAAATGCCCTAATTTAGATCCACTCGCTTCCCTTCCGATCCTGTGAACGCGCGTTCACAGGAAGTCTCGCGAGATGACGCATATATGCGTCACTCTGCCTGGGACAGCCGCTTCCGGACCGCGATCCTGCGTTAGGCGGTTAAAAAAAAAATTCAGCCCTAGATGGGGGCTGGGGTCTAAGCCAGTATTTAGCAATTCATTTCCTGGCCTGGAAGAGCAGACGCTGCCCCACCAGGCGTGAATTTCGGTTTTTATTATGTCCAATACTCCCAACACACACACCCTCGGACCAGGCGGGACCGCAATTTGATACGAGTCTTTAATACCAGTTAGCACGTCTTTCCAAGAGTCCTAAGCGCCGTACCCTCCCAGAGAATGTGTATCAGGGATGCAGGACTCTCCCCAAATCCAGGGCAGGAGGCATCTTTCCTAACCCCCATCTTGAACAGAGTCCGATATACCCGCCGAACAAGAAATAATTGGGACATACGCTGGTCCTCGCACAGCGATAACTGAGGCGTCAGCGCCAGCACTGCTTTCCATTGTTCCTCTGAGATAGAACCAACCTCCACCTCCCATTTTTGTTGGAATCAAGTTTCACAGATTTCACTAATAATTTCCTATATCTGGATGATATTACTCCACTCGAGGAGTCACGGGTGAGAATCTGTTGTAACAGTGGAACTGTTGTGCATGTAAGCGACACAGATTTCGCCTGAGCCTGGAAAGAGTGTCGTAACTTCAAAAATTTATAAAAGGCCGTACGGGGGAGGGCAAACTCATTCCTGAATTGCTCAAATGATTTAAACCCACCATCTCTTTGCAGCTGATACAAAAAGCTCACATCCTTCCGATCCCGAGGAGAGAAACCTTCAGGGTCGAAATATTTCAGATTACTGAGGATTTCTCCATAGAGGAGTGACCTGAGTGAAGCCCCGTATCGACAGCAAGTCACGACACCTATACCGAACCTTATGTAACAAATTAAGTGTAGGAATAGGATGTCCCACCAACTTGTCGAGAGAGACCGCTATGTTCCAATAGGACTACAGGGGAGGCATTTTCTATGATGTGTGCTATCAACCGCGCAGATGCGTTATCCGCAGAAGTCCTCCCCCAACCTCTCAGCTGCTGCATCTGTGAGGAAATAAAATATAGCCATGGATTAGGAATAGAGAGACCCCTTTCCAAACGGATGCTGGCCCGTTTTTTGCGCCATTTCAGGCTTCTAAACAGCCTTTGTATTCTAAAAAAGATCAGTTGTGGAATCCACACAGGGGAGTTATGTAGAACATACATAAGCTTTGGCGCAAGAGCCGTTTTAAGCAGATCACTCCTACCTATTTCAGACATTGGTAGTTTACACCACGAATTGATTTTGTTCAGGAGCGGATCTATATTATTTTTCACGTAATGCCCAATGTTTGATGAAACCACAATTCCAAAATACTTGGAAGTTGCAAGCAACCTGCAGCTGGATGGACGAGAAGTAGAGGCCAGCAGGGACCGGGCCTAACGGAAACAGGACGGACTTGTCCCAATTTATACGAAGACCAGACCTGTCTCCGAAATCCTGTATAAGGGACATCATGGGACCCAACGACCCTTCCACATCTCCCACATATATGAGTATTTTGACAGCATACAGGGACACGCCGCGTTCCTCTCTGGCTCCCATGGGGTATCCCACAATTCTATCCAAAGATCGGAGTAAGAACACAAGTGGCTCAGTTGCAATGGCAAATAGAAGGGGGTACAGGAGGCATCCCTGACCTGTACCTCTTCCCAGCTCAAAGACTTCTGGTGTACCAACATTAGCTCAGATCCTAGCTTTGGGGCCGCAATATAA
The DNA here is from genome assembly GCF_014858855.1 of Bufo gargarizans. Lineage (NCBI taxonomy): Eukaryota > Metazoa > Chordata > Amphibia > Anura > Bufonidae > Bufo > Bufo gargarizans. The sequence goes on from NC_058083.1 coordinate 510,861,696, forward strand.
AATAGTTGGACCCAAGATATAAAGGTGTTCCCAACTCTAATGACTCACAGCGCCTCCCATAGATATTTCCATTCGACACCATCAAGGGCTTTGGCAGCATCTAGGGATAATATTTAGGGGCTCATTTTTTGTGGGATGAGGTGACGGTTTTATTGGTATCATTTTGTGGGACATACGCCTTTTTGATCACTTGGTGTTGCACTTTTTGTGATGCAAGGTGACAAAAATGGCCTTTTTTTATGGTGTTTATCGGACGGGGTGGATCATGTGATATATTTATGAAGCCGGCCGTCACGGACACAGCAATATTTTAATTTATTCTATTATTAACATATTTTTTTTTTATTAATCACATGTGAAACTTAATTTTTTTTTTTTTATAAAACACTTTTATTTTACAGTTTGCATCCCCTATAAGATCATACAAGACCTCTGGGGGACATTTAACTTCACGTTTTATTTTTTTTCACCTGTAACTGAGGCTGACATAGTAGCCCAGTTACAGGGGAAATACACTCCCCAGAGAGGCTGTACAGCAGTATACAGCGCTGTACAGACTCGGTGCAGGGCTGATCGAGGTCTGTGGATCTACAAGGCAGGGACACCTGGGAACTGCCCCTGCCTTCTCTCTGAGGTGCCCTGCTGTCACTGACGATTAGCGTGCAGCTGCCATCTCTGAATGGAGGTTTCAGAACGTCCATTCAGAGATAGAGACCCACTACCCGGACGTTTATAGTCAACGGGCAGACGGGAAGTGGTTAATCGAGGTAGATATAATCAGGCATAAAACCAGCTTTATCACTATGTATAAATGGTCGAGATAACTGCTTGTAACCCATTCGCTAGGACCTTTGCCAGTAACATATAGTCTAGCAAAATTGTCCTATCTCTTGCGAACCAGTAATAGGCATTGGTACAATTCTATACAAATACAGTATTGCAAAGATATCACTGTGGTCTAAGACAAGAGAAAAAAAGGAAAAGTGCATTCAAGAGAAAAGGAAAAAACGAAATAAATATATTGCACTTATCAGGCCTGAGAACTTGTAGGATACATATTCATCCCGAGTTCGCTGAAGCTTTAAGAGAGCGTTCGTTGGTTTCCACCCACCGCGCCGCATCTATGGGTGTTTCGAATATGCAGACTTCTCCATACGCCACTACCCGCAGCTTGCCCGGATACAACATAGAATGGGGAATCTGTAAATCTCGAAGACGACGTTTCACATCCTGGAACTTTACTCTTCTATGCTGAACCTCAGCGGAAAAATAGATACTTTATTTCTATTGATTAGGAGATCAGGGTGATCTCTGGCTTCCTTGAGAATATTTTCTCTGTCCCTGAAGTGCAATAACTTCATCATTATTGGACGAGGGGGGGCCCCGGTGGCGGAGCACGGAATGGCACCCTATGTGCTCTTTCAATGGCAAACACACCTGATAGTGAGTCCTTGCCAAATGTAAGCGTCAGCCAATCTTCAAAAAAACACCACTGGGTCAGGTCCCTCAGCCTTTTCAGGGACCCCAATGACCCCGAGATTATTTCTGCACGACCTATTCTCTAGGTCGTCAGTTTTGGACATCAATAAAGACACATTATGAATAATTCTGCTGAGGTCTCTCTTCGCTGGGGATAGCTGATCCTCAATAGTGCTCACTGTCTTCCACCTTTTTGATCCTCTCATTCACCTGCCTGAGGTCTTGCCTGATGAGGGAGACATTTTCCTGTAAGCTGCCCATATTGATTATGTAGTGAGCTGCTGCAATGTTTCACAGCATTAAAGATATCCTTGATAGTGTGCTAATCTCCAGGAGCAACAGTTCTCCAACTCCATGGGTGTAGCTAGTGCCTCAGATGGTGGGGCGCCCCCCTGCTACTTGCGGCGCCGCCATTTTAGAGGCCATATTGGCCTTTACAGCACTTCCAGTAGGGGCTGGGAGGGGCTCCCCTAAGGGCTGTATAAGATTGTGGACCGGTGTGGTCGGAGGGGGCACAGATGAAGAACGTGCATATCTACCCAGGCAGTCTGCAACCTCCGCAGCCCACATCTCCATCTTGCTTTGGAGTTGCTGGAGGCCCGACCTCTCTTTGCTCCTTCTTGCCTGTGCGTGTCATTTCGGCACTGGAGGGAGCCGTACAGTATGGGGAAGCCGCCCCGGGGTCCGTACAGATGAATAGTGACGCTGCAGACTTAGGATGCTGTAGGATAATAGGGAAGCAGTACAGGAGCCTCTCAGAGCTGCGCCGGCTCACATGCCCAACCAGGCCATGCCCCCCGCACTGTAACCTTTACAGGTGAACTTAATGTGACCGTCTCTAAACTTTTGAATGCACATGTCCAACTCTTCAGTGGTTCAGTACTTTTTGCACAACTTGCTGTTCTCTAACAAGGAGCTTAAAGGGAACCTGTCACCGGGATTTTGTGTATAGAGCTGAGGACATGGGTTGCTAGATGGCCGCTAGCACATCCGCAATACCCAGTCCCCATAGCTCTGTGTGCTTTTATCGTGTCAAAAAACCGATTTGATACATATGCAAATTAACCTAAGATGAGTCCTGTACGTGAGACGAGTCAGGGACAGGACTCATCTCAGGTTAATTTGCATATGTATCAAATCGTTTTTTTTGGACACAATAAAAGCACACAGAGCTATGGGGACTGGGTATTGCGGATGTGCTAGCGGCCATCTAGCAGCCTATGTCCTCAGCTCTATACACAAAATCCCGGTGACAGGTTCCCTTTAACAGTAAAATTCACAACAGGTGTTTGATCCATGAATCGCACAAAAAATGTCCTGGTACAATTAGAATAGGTAATTAAACAGTCCTAATATAAAGACACACAAATATGGGTCTGCGCTAACAGCTCTCAGTCTTGGGGAATATTCACATGTAGTCCCTTTGCACAGGCAGTTTTTTCCATTTCTTCGTTACTGGCTTCCTTGGTCCCAGTGTCGGCCGACAGCAGAAACCTTTACTCCTTCAAAAGGAAAATGGACATAGTACAAACCCGCAAACAGATCGGTTCACCACCGCGCTTTATTGTACTTACACGGGTAAAACTTGTCACATCGCACATAAAATTGGTACTTTTGCACGACCCGGGTTTCGCTTCCCAGCTTCGTCTGGGGCGTCCTTACTTCACTTTCTTTTGGGCGGTATTTTTTTATATTTTTAAAACACCCACTGATCGCCATACTCCTTTCTGTTTCCCCACCCTCAAATGACATGAGGGTTTTGGGCGTCCATACATTACAATACAAAACACTACGTATTGCAATAAAATATACTTTTTTTTTTTTAGTTAAGTAATTTTTTATTAGCAGTTTTTAATATTACAAACATAAGGCCCCAACCCCCACATACCCTCCCCCCACAAACCATCAATGTGATGCCCTCCATCTTCCATAGCTACAACATCCGGTTACATCAGTGCAATCGCATGCAAATTACACAGGCACAAGCCCCATCCCTACAACAATCCCACAAAGTATTGAAAGACAGTTTGTGATCTTATAATCGAAGTTGGAATATACATCTGTCATCGGCCATAACCTCCCCACATTACATATCGTAAAAGCATTCCATGTCTTCAGTGAGAAATCGCCAATCACCGAGCCAAATACGTACAATGATCGATAAAGCCCTCACACTAATCCCAGACGGTATCTCTGAAGTTCCCTGGACGCCAACCCAGGGGCATCAATCCAATGAAAAAAAATATACATTTTTCCTTAATAAAAATACTGTATCATAAACTTGAATATTCTCCAATTAAACATTTATACGGGTCCATTATATACCATTCTTTTGAATTACCAGCTTCTAGAGAGGCATACCACGTTATTCCTAGTAAAGGAGCATTCCTTCAGAATGTACCGTATTGCTCCTAATAAGACATCAATGCTATTCGTTCAAATAAACTACCTGCTTCTATAGGGTAATACCGCGTTATTCCTAATAGAAGAGTTCTTGTTCAGGGTATACCGTATGGTTCCTACTAAGGCATCACTACTTACCCATGTAAGTACAATAAAGCGCGGTGGTGAACAGATCTGTATGCGGGTCTGTACTATGTCCATTTTCATTTTAAAGGAGTAAAGGTTTCTGTTGACGGTCGGCACTGGGACCAAGGAAGCCAGTAACGAAGGGACATGGGAATATTCCCCAAGACTGAGCTGTTAGCGCGGACCCATATTTGTGTGTCTTTATATTGATTTATACAGGAGAACGGACCTACTCCTGACTTTGGGACTGCAGCTGGGAGAGAGGTTGGAAACCTGCACACTATTAGGGTCCATTCACACGTCCGTTGTTTCTTTCCTGATCTGTTCCGTTTTTTGCGGAACAGATCTGGACCTGTTGCGTACCCATTCATTTTCAATGGGTCCTGAAAAAAATGGACCCTAATTCATAAGATCTAAACAGTCCTCCTCATCATGCTGTTCACATTTTGACATCATGAGACCAAGATGACATCTAATAATTGATGAACAGTACCTAGCCATTGCAAGGCTTTAAACAGGATGTTCTCAGGCGGAAGTGGCCACTGAGTGTCATCAGCAAGGTGCAACAGAGATACAGAGATTGGAAGAGTCACAGAAAGGCAGAGAAGTAGAGCTGACATGTTACCAACATTTTTTTTAAACTCGATTTATTGAAGTTTAACAAGAAAGGCATGTTACATCAGCACAAGTAGAGAAGTAGCAATTCCAGGATAAATCCCACGCAGGGGACATAGTGCAAGTACAGCAGTACAGGACAGTATTGCATTAGATCCGGTGCAGTTAGAAGATGTACTAAGTCATATATCGTGTAGAGACCGCAAAGTGGATGAGACAATTGCCTCAATACACATAGACATAATACTACACATCAGCAGCTGAATACATACAAGCATTATGCACAGTCAAAGGAGATGCGCACCATTCACCCCACACTTTGTCAAACTTTTGTGGACACTTCCTGTGAGTATAGACAACCTTTTCCATGCTTACAGCCTGATTGACCAGCGCTTTCCATTGACCCAGTGTAGGTATTCTATCATCCATCCATCTCAGGGCAATGGCTTTCCTGGCAAGGAATAGGGTTTCACTCAGAAGAATCCTGTGATGGTGACCCCAAACCTCCTCATCTAGGATACCGAGTAGGCAGCTTTTTGGGCACAGCGGTACTGCATTTGGGACTATTGTGGAAAGTACCCCTACCACAGCTTCCCAGAAGCACCTTAAGTATGAGCAATCCCACATGAGATGCCAAAAGTCTGCCCCGTCCTGATGACACCTGTGACACCTACTATGTGACAGTCTACCCATTTTATGCAATCGGACAGGGGATAATTAGAAATTTTGCGACCTCCTGTCCCAAACTGTGCCGTTAGCGCATGTCTTAATTGTAGATATCTAAAAAGGAAAGAGCGAGGCAATTCAAACTTTTCTTGTAACTGAGAGGAGGAGCACAGACTGCCGCCAGTATATAAATCACTCAGTTTGTTGACACCCTGTGCCTTCCACCATCTAGCTCCCTCCAAATCTTTCAAATGAGCAAACATGAGGTTATCCCACAAAGGGATGTCATCCGGGATGTCTTTGAACGACCTCATCTTCGCAGCCGTCCACACCTGATGGGCCATTCTATGGATGGGGAGCGAGCGCATGGATATAAAACGCGGTCCTTCCAAAACCGGCCACAGAGAGGATAAGCCCAGGTGCTCTTTGAGATAGTATTCTGCATTGGGCAAGACCGACGACTGAACCCAGGTAGTTAGGAATTTCAGCTGCCCGGCTAGGTAATAAAGGAAGAAATCAGGTAAAGCAGCGCCACCTTCTAGCTTGGGCCTCTGAAGAACCTGAAGGGACAACTTCCGTCTGGACTCCCCCCACACAAATTTAGTCACTAACGAGTGGATGCGGGCAAAAAAGCCCTGCGGTACCGGGGTGCACGCATGCGCCAGCAGATACAACCCTTTGGGCAAAAGTGTCATCTTAACCAGATTCAATCTTCCCATAATGGAGAGTGGTAAGGTCCGCCATGTCCTAAATTTATCCATGAACAGTGTCTCCAGAGGAGCAATATTCAGGGAGTACGCCAACTGGGGATCCCTGGTGATAATAACCCCTAAATATTTGAAGGAATCCACAACTGGCAGATTGCAATACTGAGGAGGCCACGTGTGCGACCACAGGGGCATGAGTGCCGATTTCGTCCAATTTATGTGCAAACCCGAGAACCGTCCAAACTCGCCAATTATATCAATCGCTCTAGGGAGTGTCGTCTCGGGTTCAGCCATAAAAAGGAGGAGATCATCCGCGTAAAGTCCAACCCTGTCCGTTCTATCGCCCATAGAAATCCCTTTGAATACCTGATCTTGCAGAGTTCTCAAAGCAAGATGCTCAATGGCTATGGCGAACAAAAGTGGCGACAGGGGGCAGCCCTGCCTGGTTCCCCTGTGAAGGCTAAAGGATTCAGACATCGACCCATTTACAAGTATATTAGCTCTGGGGAGGTGATACAGAATTTCTACCCATTCAATAAATCTAGGGCCAAAACCAAAGCAGCGTAACACTTCTAAAAGGAACACCCACTCCACAGAGTCAAAGGCCTTAGCAGTGTCTAGAGATGCCATGACCCAGCGCTTATCCCTCGCTACTCCCACCTGCGCTATAACCTGCGCCCTTCTGATATTATCAGACGTTGAACGCCCCGGTATGAACCCAGACTGGTCACTGTGTATAACTTTAGCTATCACCTTATTCAGTCTGGAGGCGATCAGTCTCGTGAGAATTTTATAATCTAAATTTAGGAGCGATATCGGCCTGTATGACCCACACTCCAAGGGATCCTTGTCTGGCTTCAAAATCACCACTATGGTGGCATCATACATCGAATCCGGGAGTCTACGCCTCTGCTGTGCCGCCTGATAAAGTTTAAGGAGCTCAGGTCCTAGTACCTCAGTATACTTTCTATAAACCTCCACTGGGATCCCATCGGGGCCAGGTGCCTTACCAGTAGGGAGCTCCGACATGGCTATCTGAATTTCCTCCAGCGATATGTCAGCCTCCAATGAAGTCCTATCCTCCTCACTAAGTTGCGGATGCGCGACCTGGTCTAGATAGGCCCTCAACTCTCGAGCGGAGTACTGAGCCGCTGATCTATAGAGATCCTGGTAGAAGCCCTTGAATCTATTTAGAATGTCCCCCACTGATTCCACCACCTCCCCAGCTGCGTCCTTTATCCTAATAATCGGGGGAGACATGCTGTTATTGCGTACAACATGAGCTAGCAGTTTGCCTGCTTGACTGCCCAATTCAAAGTTCTGTTGCTTCAAGAAGAACAGCTTGCGCTCACTCTTTTCCCTGAGGTGCGTCATATACATCCTGCCTTTCAACATCCAGTCCTGCCTGTTCGCATCAGTGGGATCGGACCTGAAGGAGTTCTCAGCTGCCTTACAACTAGAATGCAGCTCTAATTCCTTGCGCGCAGAATCCTTTTTAATATAAGAAATGGATGACTTAAGGCACCCCCTCAGGTAGGCCTTCAACATCTCCCAAAGCAGCAGTCCATCCGCCATCTCGCCCTGCATTGCAAGGAACACCTGGAGTTGATCAGGGACTCTATCGCTGGAAGACAGCAAAGACAACCAAAAGGGGTGTACACGCATCTGGACACTCTGCTTGATGCCATTATATAGAGTAAATTGAGCTAGAACCGGAGCATGATCCGAGGGTCCCTGTGCGCCATATTCGATACTACTAAGATCCGTATATACTGCAGCATTACCAAAAATATAGTCTATTCTGGACAGTGCGCCCCTGGCGGGGGTAAAGCAAGAGTACTCCCTCTGAAGGGGATTGCGCAACCTCCACATGTCTAGCCACCCAAGTTCGGACGCAATTCTAGCTATAGTGGTGTCTCCCTGAGTATAATGTATAATTACCAGCTCTTTCCCCAGAGCGGAACCTGTCCAGGTCCATGGGGGGGGGGGGGGGGGGGGGGGGGGTTATAAATGTTGATTACAATGTAAGGGGCTCAGTTAATGAAAGCGTACACCAGGATGTATTGACCTTCAGGATCCGCAACCGAATGCTGGACCTCCCACCTGATGTTCTTGTGAACAAGCAGAGCCACCCCTCTAGAGTGTGTAGACCCATACGCATTCATTGACCATTGAACTCAAGGTTTTTTTAACCCTGTTCCCTGTCTCCGGAGTTAAGTGGGTTTCTTGCAGGCCCAGAATATGAGGGCTGTGCCGCCTGATATGGGAGAATACAGAAATCCTTTTCCTCGGATTACCCAAACCCCTCACATTCCACGTCATAACCTTAAATTCAGCCATAATGGTATAGTGATCTAGTCTCCTTGCAATACATCCATCTTCCTGCACATAAACCTTGGCTGCTCACCTCAGACCGTCTCATGCACACCCCTCGTGATGCCACATCATGCCTCACATACCATGCCTTTAACAGTATAAACCATATACAACTTAACAACAAGATAACGAATGAGTGAATGACTCTATAGTCGGTGACATCTCTGTCATCCCGTTTCATGGCTGATGTATCGGGGACCTGCATAGTGCATTAAGGTGGAAAACCTATGCAGGTATCCGCTCAACCCCATATCAATGAGACATCTCTGGTTATAACAAATAGCAAAATCAAGACTGGAAGGAGGAAGGGGGCACAGAGAGGGGGGGGGGAGGGGGGGATCAGACAACAGGAGCATGACATAGGAAATGGGGAGGACAACCACAGTCACAGTGGCGTATGCATAGGAAAGTCCTGCAGACAACGTTCCGCAGCTGCACACAACATGGGGCAGTTCCATAAACCGAGGTATGACACCAGAGTCTTAGATGCCCATAGAAACACAACGTTACCGCTCAGAAGATCTGTAGTTGTCCTAAAATACGAAAGTCCTCAGCGCGGATCCGGACGGCTTGGCCTTTTGGAGATCCATTCTTCCGCCTCTTTAGGGTCCACAAAAAAGACAGTTTTCTCACCATCCACCACCCGGAGGCGTGCCGGGTAGGCCATGGAGTACTGCAGATTCATATCACGGAGGCGCCGCTTAATAGAGATGAAGGTGGCCCTCTTCTTTTGCAGCTCCGCCGAGAAATCAGGGAACAGCGAAATATTCGCGCCTTCGTGTTTGATATCCCGCTTGTTTCTTGCTTGTCCTAAAATCAGATCTCTGTCCTTCCAATTAAGCAGCCGCGCCAGCAGAGGCCTAGGGGGAGCCCCAGGGGGGGGGGGGGGGGGGGGGTCTGGCGGGGACCCGGTGAGCTTGCTCAACTGCGTAGGCGCCAGAAAATGGCGCGTCAGGGAACTGTGCCTTGAACCAGAGTTCCAAAAAAGTGGCCGGGTCTGAGCCTTCCGCTCTCTCAGGCAACCCCAGGATCCTGACGTTATTGCGCCTGGCCCTGTTTTTCGAGGTCATCGCATTTTTGCTGCCACAGGCCAACAGACCTCTCCACAGCCTGCAGTCTGCCTGCCAGCGGCCTGGTAAAGTCCTCCAGAGCGGAGACCCTGTCCTCCGTGTGGCGCACTCGTTCTCTGAGCTGCTGCACGTCCTGTCTGAGTAGGCCCAGGTCCACCTTCACCTCCTCAATCTTACAGGTAAGGGACGTCTGGCAGGTGGAAATCGCGGTGAGAAGCTGATGAGAAACAGTCTTAAGTGTCACCTCCGGCTCCTCCGCTCCCTCCGCTTCCGTCTGCAGCGCCGCCTGACCTCTCGTCACCGCCGCCCGTGGCGTAGCAGGACCAGCGGCGCCATTTTGGGCCTCTTGCCGGACATATTCTTTTAGCTTTTCAGCCGCCGATTGTGCCTTGCTGGGACCAATGTCAGCCCTCCCAGGTCTTCTCTTCCTCCTCTGCACTTGCCACTCGTCCTTCTGTGTAGCCAGAGTGTCAGGATGCTGAAGGATTTAGATCGCGGTACGGAGCAGAGCTCAAGTGCGTGCGCTCATGTCGGCAGTTAGCCACGCCCCCCGTTACCAAAATTTTTATTAGATTTCGATAACGTAAAGTATTGCGATACTCGATAGCTCATTGCAGCAGTCCGCTCCATACATTTGCATTTAGGGGTTCATTATTTTCATTGGTAGCACAGTGGCACCTTCAGAGCACCATCCACAATGTTTTTATTGGTGGCAGTGGCGGCCGCATCATAGTGGGGAGGGAGGGGCTGATGAGAACATGGCACTAGCGCAGCCTAGTATCGAGAAAAAGCAAATACCGTATTGTATCGATCCGGATGAAAAAGTATTGAGTGAGTATCGAAAGTTCGATACCCGATGCAACCCTACAGAGAAGTGGAAGTCCTTTGGCCATATCCCGCACTGATGACCGCTTCATTGAGAACAATGCTCTGAGGAAACGGATGATGAATGTCACACAACCCCAGGTATAGATAAGGGAGGTGAGTGGCACCCAAGTGTCACGTCAGACCATTCAAATCTGTTTACATCAGTGTGGTCTGCGTGCTAGACGACCTGCAATGGTACCTGACCACAGGGGTCATCATCTTACATGGGCCAGGGAGCATCTACACTGGACGAGGGACCAGTGGGCCTCAGTGCTGTTCACTGATAAAAGTCAATACACGCTGAGCAGAAATGATGGCCGCCAACGATGTTGGAGACATCAAGAAGAGCGCTATGCATCAGCCACTGTTGTCACCAGACGAGCCTTTGGTGGTGGTGGTGTTACAGTGTGGGCAGGTGTGTCTAGTCAGTACAGAACTGCCCTACACTTTGTGAATGGTCCAGTGACAAGCCCATACTACCTGAATAACATCATTAATCCAGTCATTGTGCCTCTGCATGAACAACACAGGCCTAATTTCATCTTCATGGATGACCGTGCACCAGCTCATCGAGGTCACATCATTAGGGAACGGCTGCTGGAGACTGGGGGACCTCAAATGAAGTGGCCTGCACTTTCTCCAGACCTGAATCCCATTGAAAACCTATGTGGTCAGCTGAGTCACCGTGTAGAGGCTTGTAACTCTTTACCCCAGAACCTCAATGACCTGAGGGCCACCCTTCAAGAAGAGTGGGATGCCATGCCTCTGCAGACAATAAGTCAGCTTGTGAACAGCAGGAGACGTCGTTGTCAAGCTGTAATTGATGCTCAAGGGCATATGACAAGTAATTGAGACACTGACATTGGTATACCCAGCACTGGTGTTGGCTTTTGTTTCAGTAAATTGTTCGAGATGAGGAAAATCACCATTGCTGCTTCAACATGCCCGACTTTCATGGTATAATATCACTGGAGTGTCAACTTTTAACTTTTTCCATAAATTTCACCGAAAGCCAAATATCCCTGACTTTTTGTGAGTAGTGTATATTAGAGTGGACAAGTATTTAAAGGGGTTTGCCTGGCTATTTTCTTATTTAAAGGGGTTGTCCAGGATTCTGATATTGATAGTCTATCCCAGTGATAGGCAAACTGCGGCTCTCCAGCTGTTGCAGAACTACAACTCCCAGCATGCAAAGACTGCCTACAGCTTTCAGCCTACAGAAGGGCATGGTGGGAGTTGTAGTTTTGCAACAGCTGGAGAGACGCAGTTTGCCCATCACTGGTCTATCCTCAGGATAGGCCATCAATATCCTATAGGCGGGAGCTGATATCCTGCCCTTCATCTGTTACCTTGAAGCTTCTGTGTTGGAGGTTGGTGCCGGTGTTCAGTCATTCTGGTGGACCTTATCAAGATGCGATTCTCCTCTAGCTGCTTTCACACACCCGGAAATCCACCAAAATGACAGAACACTGGATCTGCACAGCATCGTCCATTGTGTAGTGGACGGAGCTCTTTACTGCAGTGCTGCTGCCATCCAAGTGAATGCAGTATACAGCCCTGATCATTACACAATGGATGGAGCTGTGCAGTTCCTGTGCCGTAGCTACAAGGTAACGGCTGATCGGTGGGGATGCACAGTGTTTGACCTCATACCACACCCCCCCCCCCCCCCCCCCCCCCCAATCGATCTGATAGTGATGTTTTGTTCTGAGGATAAGCCATCAATATCAAAATCCTGGACAAGCCCTTTAAATCCCTGCAAGACAATTCCCATTTTTACACACTTCTAGCCGTGACAAGTTATCCCCAGGAAATAACTATTAGATGGGCGTGTGTCCTATAGAACTTGGCTACTTCCGGAACTCCCAAAAAGAGGAATGGAACAGCAGCATGCATACCCATACCAGCTGCTCTGAGGGGTACGGGGTCTGCAGTTTTATGACTAGCGGTGAACCTAGAGGTAGAACCCCCACCAATTTAATAGGTATCCTATGGTGGGAACTCAACTCAGACTCAGCAGCATTCAGTTCAGTGTCAGCATGGCGGGAACCGACAGCTGCCCATGAAGTACATTTCCATCATAGGTAGTTAATAGGTTAAAGAGGAATACATCCATTAAACTTACAAACCAGGTAATCGGGTTCTGTCCCTGCTAGGAGCCCTTTGGCATGATTCGGGTCCATGTCTCTGTCATCTAATCAATGAACTCCAATTTATGTTCCTGCCCAAGCAGCCATTCACGACTTACCTGGACACAGGCAACTCGCGGCGGCAGCACCATCCCCATATTGTCTCCGTGAACCATGGTCATCGCACCGATCGTCCTGGTGGAGAGACCCCAAGAGTTCTGGAAGGCATACTGCTTTTCACCCGGCTTCTTAGGATCTTCAAAGACTATCTCAAACATTTTTGAGAAATTTTGGCCGAGGTGATGTGATGTGGCACCCTGTGCAAACAAGAGAAAGGGACGTTTTTCTACAGGTCACCTTGCTAAAATTATCAAAGCTGCTGTGATTAATGCAGCAGTCTGAGAGATGAGCACACATTATAGAAATGCTATGAAATGACCTTCCAGCAATCCGTAAAGAGTCTGATAATCTGGCATTTACATCCAACCAGAAATTCCTCTAATTGAATATAAGCAGCAGATTTTAGATTAACAATTATTCGGGGGTGACCTTCCTAAATATTATTCTCCCCGACACGTGAAAAAGTCTCTGCAGCAACCCAATAATCCAGAATATCTGGTAATCTGCCATCAATGGGACACAGCAGGTGTCGCATTTCACTCCAAGTCACACCGATCATAATATATAACTGATACAAACCTGTATAGCTCGTCCGCTGGCAGAAATGAACGCTTCCACGGTGGTCGTGTAATCGCCTCCGGCAAACTTTTCTTTCTCAGTCTTCCTTCCTTTTACTACAGGAATTGCCAAGAGCTCCTCATAAACCCGGGCATAGAAATCCAGGATCTGCAGGACCTGCAAGAAGCATCAGGGATATCTGGTTAATGGACGGAACCAGCAGAGACATATACAGCAAAGCTACGCATTTAACCCCTTAAGGAAAGGGATAGTTTTCATTTTTGCTTTTTAGTTTTTCCAGAAAAACAGAAATACCTTCTTCCGTATGTAGCCGTAGGAGGGCTCATTTTTGGCAGGAAAAGTTGTATTTTTTTTTTTATGACACCATTTAATTAGCTAGGGCCCTTGTGCACTGAGAGCAAGATTCGCCTACTTTTACAGTGCGTTATGCTCACCACAATTAGATCCTGATGAAGCCCATTATGGTGGTGGAGGGAGACGCAATGGGCTTACAAAGCCGTGGTAGTCAGGTCTACCATTTGACACCCAAATTATGAGAACCTGTACACTGGCAACCCCCTCTTTCCTGTAACTGGTCATCTTCGCTTTCCCCGGAAATGGACGCCCCAGAGGCTTTTAGGGCAAGGCTCCTGCTAAGGGGGATCTCCTTCATAAGGGCAGCCCTTATGCTTTAGGCAGGGACCCCTGGGAATACAATAGGAGCATTTACTGAACTTTTCTACAATAATACAATACAACCTGTTGGCCCCTGACTTGCTTACTGTTTCCATCTACCGGCTTCCTTCCTATCCCAGCTAGTGAGGGGTCAGGGATTTCTAGGGCTAGGTTCCAGTTAGTGGGATCATCCTTAGGCAGGGTTGTCCAGGGACTCACTTGGGGGGGGCAGTATCCTCTATTGGTTTCTGATATTTTTATCGCTTATTCACAGCTTCTCTTTTTTTAGTTTTACAATTAAAGGTTAGCTTTTAGTGCAGTCTATGTAATAGGACACCTGGGAACTTTTCATTAAAGGGAGTCTGTCACCACTTTTTTGCATGTTAGACCATTAAAATAGGGTTATTTGATCCAGCCAGAACATAAAAACGGTACCTTTGTGGTAGAAAACGGACTTTTCAATGTGCAGAAAACGAACTTATAAGATTATTTTCGGAGCCCTCTCAAGTGCCCAGGGCGGTCTCTCAATCCTCAGAGCCCAGGCAGGCACCTCCTAAACGGCTGATAACTCCGCCCTCCGTGCGCCTCTGCCCGCCCGTTTACTCCCCTCCCCTGTCCCTTTCCACTGCGGCTGTGCGGTACAAATCGTAGCGGGCGCATGCGCAATGCGATGCCCGCTCCTGGCAGGGCATCGCAATACCTATTGCGCATGCGCCGGCTAATCGCCGTTTAGCCGGCGCATGCGCAATAGGTATTGCGATGCCCTGCCAGGAGCGGGCATCGCATTGCGCATGCGCCCGCTACGATTTGTACCGCACAGCCGCAGTGGAAAGGGACAGGGGAGGGGAGTAAACGGGCGGGCAGAGGCGCACGGAGGGCGGAGTTATCAGCCGTTTAGGAGGTGCCTGCCTGGGCTCTGAGGATTGAGAGACCGCCCTGGGCACTTGAGAGGGCTCCGAAAATAATCTTATAAGTTCGTTTTCTGCACATTGAAAAGTCCGTTTTCTACCACAAAGGTACCGTTTTTATGTTCTGGCTGGATCAAATAACCCTATTTTAATGGTCTAACATGCAAAAAAGTGGTGACAGACTCCCTTTAACATCAATTTCCAATTTGACTTTACAAAAACTTCTTACAAAGGAGAAGCTGTAATTATTTATAGCCCGACAAAGTGATGGGACTGGAAAAAAAAAAAAAAAAAAGGAACGTAACGTGAGCAAATAATAATGAGACCCCTTGTACTTGAGAACTTGGGCAAAACGCCATTTACATGACCCTATAGAAACGAGCTGAGCCGGGTGAAATAAGGACACTTGGCAAACGGAGCAAGGATGAAGACTGCAGGTAAGGGCCAGAAGAATGGGGAGGTGCTGCCATCTAGTGGACAGCTGAGGACATTACCACCACTTGTCCCAAATGTAAAGGGAGCACTAGTCATCATTCAGCAGAAGTCTACCCAGACCTGATGCCTAATTTATCCACCCATTCCGGCGGTCATGATTTTTTTTCTCTTCAGTCTTTGGCACGAGGTACGAGGTTTTGGGTTTGTTTGTGGGACAACCTGTACTTTATGTAGGTGGTTTGATACATATAAATTAAATTGGCTATCCAAGATAATAAAAAAAACTTGGACATGATCCCAAATAGTGTAAAAAAAATAATATTTATATTCCTACCTCCCAACCGTCCAGTCCTGTGGCCCCAGGAGGGCTGAGGAATGTCCCAATTTCAACTGTATCTGAGTACGGAGGACACAAATATAGTTGAATGCAATGGTGACAAAAGGAGCTGTCAAGCTCCCCGTTCCACCCTTCCCCAGCCGCACCTCGCCTTGGCAGACGGGCACGATGCGGTGACACAAGGTGCCTGCCGGGCTCTGTAGACCGGTGAATCAGCAGGAGCTCTTTTGCTCAGCCGGTCCCTTGACGCCGCAGCATTGTGCCTGCTGATAGAGAGCAAGATTTGCTCCAATAACCAGGGGAACAAGGCGGGGGGTATTCCTTATTTTTTTATTTTATTAACAGTACAGGGTCACTTTGGGGGCATAATTTTACGTGGGGGCACTATGGAGGCGTAAACTCTCTTTGTAGGGGCACTATGGGGGCATAAATATCCTACATTGGGGCACTTCTGGGGCATAATACTATGCTGGGTGCACTATGGGAGCATAAGTAGTGTATGGTGGCACTATGTTAAAACATAAGTACCGTAAATGAAAATTGACATGTATAGGACTGGCATACCTCCTCTGCTGCCTCCTCGTACGTAGCAAAAGCGGTGTGTCCCTCCTGCCAAAGGAACTCTCGGGTGCGGAGGAATGGCTGAGGATGCTTGAACTCCCACCTCTGAAAAAACAGACAAGATTCATGAGGGCCAGAGACGACAAAGTCTATGTCAGGGTTGCCAAACAGAATTTTTTTTTCTGGACACTTATTCCAAAATAAAGACAGACAGCATTTTTTTATTTTTTTTACAGACAATTTGGAAACTGCAGACTGGCTGCACGTACCACAACATTGCACCACTGGTTCAGCTTTATAGGGAGGTCACGATGAGACTGCACCCACTTAGCATATGCAGGATACATAACTGGAAGAAAAATACGATTATGGAAGAAATTTTTTTATTAGCAACCATCAAAACCCAAAGGGTTAAATGTGATTGTAAAACACTGTGGAATATGTTGGAGCTATATACATAAAGATAGCGAATGCAGCGGTGGACCGAAGGAGAGAGCGAGAGAAAAAGAAAAAGAGAGCGAGAGAAAAAGAGAGAGCGAGAGCGCGAGAGAAAAAGAGAGAGCGAGAGAGAGAAAGAAAAAGAGAGAGAGAGAGAGAGAGAGAGAGAGAGAGAGAGAAAAAAGAGAAAGAAAAAGAGAGAAAGAGAGAGAGAGAGAGAGAGAGAGAGAGAGAGAGAGAGAGAGAGAGAGAGAGAGAGAGAGAGAGAGAGAGAGAGAGAGAGAGAGAGAGAGAGAGAGAGAGAGAGAGGAAAAGAAAGATAGAGAGAAAAAGAGAAAGAGGAAAAAAAAAAAACAACAACAACAAAAACCCCCATAAAATCGGACAACTTCTTTAAAGGGATTCTGTCACCTCTTTTTACCCTATAGAGATGCGGATATACATATATATAAAAACATTTTTTACACTCAATAAAACCACTCAGAGATATGGGACAGGTATATTGTGAACATGCTAGAGGCGATCTAGCCGTGCATGTCCGCATCTCTATAGGGTAAAAAGAGGTGACAGAATCCCTTTAAGCTTATTTTACTTATACGCTTGTGTTTTTTTTTTTTTTTCTTGCACCGTACCAGTGCAGCATCACTAAAATAGGTGAAGTAAGCCTTTAGCTCCCATCAACTTGGTAGAGTACATGGGGGATAAACAGCCTGCATATGTGCTGGGGCGGATTGGCCATAGACCTTACAGGGAAATTTCCCAGGGAGCTGCCTGGGCCCTCCTCACAGCCGGCCACTGAAGTTTTTTGGGATGTATTTTGTGATGGACTGTGGTATTTGGTTCTGTTGGGGCGGTATAATGTGCCGCAATATGGTATTGCTGGCTCTGCCTTCCATCAATTTGGACTCTACTAGAAAACATGGCCACTTTTACTATTTTTTTTTCCAGGGCCAGTCCGTGCTCCTGCATATGTGCCAATGTAAACCAGCGCTTCTAAGGCAGTACACATTCAAACACGGGTCCAACAGAGCAAATGGTTGCATTATGGCATTGGGCAGAAGCCATATTCTTAAAACCAGGGAACGGATTCAGATCCCATTCAATGGGATCAGGAAAGCCATTCCCAAAGCGAGGTTTTTATGACGTAACAGCTGGTTCGCCTATTCAGATGCAGAACAATCCTTGTCACAACGGACACCCAGGACTTTCTGTACTCTGAATGTGCACACATTATGACAGCAGCACAATGTTTTCCTTCTTCTATAGTTCCTTACCCGTTTCACTCGTTGGCCGCACAGCGATTGGTTCTGCCAGCTCAGTCTTCCCAGATCTGGTCACCCAGGCTACCTAGAAAAGAACACAAAGCCTTAGACTGTTACTTTTAATAAAAGCATTAGCAAAACTGGGACTGATTGGGATTAAAGCTTTGGGGGTAGCAGGTGAAGTAGTATCAAGAGCTACACTGGGAATGAAATAAAAATAAATAACGTCCAATTACATTAAGTTAGACAAGACAGGGAGCATGTGGGGATATATTGTGACAATGCAGCCCTTGGACCTGAACAGAGCTGCATCCCTGGTTTAGAGCATACCCAAGTAATCCCTAACCACATGGCATATGGTCAGACCACCCTTGGGTCCTTCAATGGATCCTGGGACGTCTGCCCATAAAAGGCACAGGGGGTCAAGTCCGACCGCCAAAGACTGCAGTGCAGCGCTAGTGGATGGGTCTCAAGCTTGGACTTCGCAGGTACAAGTCATTTGTGGGTTACAACAAAACCCCGATTCACTTTGCAATCTTTAGCTGTGCAGCCTAACCCTCCATGTAGCCCAAGCCTTACTTTTGGCCTGCTCCTTTATTTTTACCATACCTCTGGGGCAAAGTCAGCAATGTGGGTCTTCTCTTTCTCAAGTGCTGCCTGAGACACGAACATAGGGAAGTAACAGTTTTCCACACCCAGCGTCTTTATCTGGCGATCAAAGAACTCTTGAATGGATTCCCAAATGGCGAAGGCCCATGGTCGCAGCACGTAACACCCGCTGACGTCGTAATACTCAATCATCTCTGACTTTGTGATCACCTGTGAGGCACGGAAGAATATGTATATAGCGTAAATCCACATAGCAGTAGTATGCGGGATTCTTATTTAAATTCAGCTTGCGTTTTCGGGTGTGGTTTTGCTGGTGCAGATTTTGTGATGTATTTGGTGCATTGACACCGTGCATGTGTGACCAATAACCTCGTCCCGGGGGGATAGATGGTGTAAATATCCTCAGCAGATTTTTGAGCTACCAAAATACATTACGTGATTCTAGCAATATGTGAATCTGGAATTCTGGAAAAAGGGCATGCAAACAAGCGCCACCTCTAATGCCACCAGATGTAAGGGCAGCTATCCTATAAGTCAATAGGTTGACCTTTTAGGCTACTTTCACACTTGCCTGCCGGATCTGGCAATCTGCATGCAAACGGACAGCATTTGTAGATGGATCCGTCTTACAAATGCATTGCAAGAACGAATCTCTCTCTCTGGATGTCATCCGGAGAAACAAATCCGTTATATATTTTTTTCACATTTTTACCGGTCTGCGCATGTGCAGACAGGAAGGACGGATCCGGCACTAATACATTTCAATGTAAATGAATGCTGGATCCGGCATTCCGGCCACTGATCCGGAGATAATACTGCAGCATGTAGCCACGCCTGACCCTGAAGTCTCATGCCTGAGCGTTCGCCTCTTTGATAGGCCAGGTGCTTTTCAGGTTGAAGGAACCTGTACTGTGCCGATGCTTGCATCTTCACCAGTTTCCTTCAGCCCAGGAAGCATCTGGCCTGTACCGCGCATGCACCTATCACAGAGGCAAATGCGCAGGTACAAGACTTCAGGGCCAGGCATAGTTATGTTGGCACTGCCTGGCCCTGTCACTCGATGGGGAGGGCGCAGCCATCATGGAAAATGAGTGAAGCTTTAAGTGGAAATGTGACACCTTTGTTGCACCCAAAAAGCTAATTTGCATAAAAAAAAAAAACGTTAATATCTCCCCAATGGGGCCATGGATCGAGACGGAGAAAAAACTAAAAATTGAAATCAGCTGCCAAGCGCTCATCTAAAAAGTATGTCAGATTGCTAAATTGTTATGTGATGGCAGATTCCCTTTTATGGCAGACATGTATAGGCGTCCAGTTGCATGCACGTGACACACACAATCAGTGGCATTGTGAACAGAGGCTGATACACATCCAGTTACACAGAACATGTACACCACAAAATCAATATTACCTGAGAGAACCAGTCAGAAAGGTTTTCCTCCTTCTTTGCCTCCAGCCCCAGCCTAAACAAAAAAATATACCAAAAATGATTAGAACAAAGAAAGATCACAATTGGTCATCATACCGTACACCAACGTGTTATATCGCTTTGTAGTCGAGTTATCCTCTGAGGTCTACTACTAGCAGCCACTATGGACTATGGAAAGGTCCGAGGAGATCTATCCCCCATGATCCCTAATTTACTTAAAGGAGTACTCCCAACTTGGATACATAGCATATCCACTGTGTATGCCATAAATGTCTGACAGATTCTGGGCTCACCCCTGGGACTGACATCTTTGTGGAGAACAGAGGTCATGCGTCATACGTGGCCAACATCTTATTCATTCTCTTGAAACTAATGGGTCAGCAGACTTGTAAGACTCCCGCTGATCCTGAGAATGAAGGGGACGCTGCACTGGTTTTATCCTGCACAGCCCCACGCTTTGCAGGAAACTACTGCGCAGCGCCATGAATGCACAGCTGTGTAAGGGAAAACCTAAAGGGGTTGTATCATCTCAGACAATGGGGGCATATTGCTAGGATATACCCCCCCATTGTCTGAGATGATACAATCAATCCCTACTGAGGTAGTACTGCAGCCCTGCCATTCTCAGAAGTCAGACTTCCACGAGTCATAAAGTGATGCCCTGTCCTAGCAATAAGCCAAGATGGAAATAGCAATTACAGAATATGAACGTGTAAGGAAGAAATATGTCTGTCTCATGTAGAGGACTGTAGCCGTACCTGGTCTGTTTCTTAGGGCCTTGCCCCTCACCAGCAGCCCCGCCAGCCTCCTTGCCACCATCCTTCTTCTTCTGACCGTCTCCCTGTTTTGGCTGCTTGTTCTGTTTTTCAGACTTATTTTCTTTCTCCTTATGCTGTTTGTCTTCTTTAGGGTTTTTATCCTGAGATCCCGTTATGGTCACTGGTTTACTCTCCGTTCCGGCTTGAGCCTTGTACTGATTCAGTGCAAGTACTGAGTCAAGAAGATCCTTCACTGCAGCATCAACTTTATCCTAGGGATAAACAGTCATTGTAAACCCCCAAGAACAACAAGTGCCATTAAAGGAACTGTAAAAAGCATTGGTTTTATCCAGAAACAAAGGTCTCTATCCCCTGCACAACCATTGAACTGAAAAAAATAAAATAAAAAATCTGATTGCCTGAAGCTGCCACTAGGGGGAGCTCTCTGCTTAGTTTAATGCATAAATGTATGCGGGAAGCTCCAAAGCTCCCTCTACTGGTGTCCAGAACTGCAGGCCCAGCCAATGTAGAAGCTGGTGCTGGGTCTGTCAGTGCATTGTAACAGAGTATACACTACAGACCACAGGACAGTATATGTCACAGATATATCCCAATAAATAAAGGAATCAATGGATACAGTGATTCAGGCATCATGCCACAAGTCTTGCTCACCTTGGAAGCGTTCTCACTCTTCAGTTTTCGGATCTCATCTCCCTGCTTGGTGAGCCTGTCGAGCAGATCTTCAGCCTCAGAAGACGTGGACCTGTTATCTTGAGCTTTTACAAGTGGCTCCGGCGCTGTGCTCGCAGGTGGTTGCCCAGGCTTGTACTCCTGCCCGGTCTTTTCTTTGTATTCTGCCTTCAGAGACAGCAGGGCTTTTACCGCCTCGTCTACCTTGTCCTACAACAATGAAAAGACCACGTGTCATCTATCGGACCACAATTCAGTGACACGGTCCTAGAATGCATCTGTCACCGTATTTACCAGAATATCTTAAAGGGTTGTTTCACAGAGACAACCAGTGTCCATATAACGCACTAGGTGATAAGGTTATCATGGAGCAGGGCCTTAGGAAAACTGCTAACTAGCATGCCCGATGTGCAAGTCAGGTACATGCCAGGGGTGTGAGATGCCAAACTGGCGGTGATCAGCTGATGGTTATGGCATCTTCTTCTATACCATATAATGAGAACATGTGTGGAATATGGTAAAACCCGCATCATACAAAAAGACTGAACATATTTTAGTGTAACTGCGACTGAAATTAACTGAGGACAACAAAAAGTAAAAGACGTCCAACACGGGCCTAAAAACCGTTACCTTTTGAGCCTTTTCAGATTTGAGCTTGCGGATAAGCTCCCCTTGCTGCGCCACCTTGTTGTACAGACTGGTACTGTCGCTGGGTGTGGGGCCTGTTTGACTAGAGGTTATTGGAGGGACTGATGTACTAGGAGGAGACTGAGGAGCAGGAGGACCCCCAGGCTTGTACTCCTGCCCTGTGAGCTGCTTGTATTCTGCTTTAAGGTTTAAGAGGGTTTTCACTGCGGCATCTATCGCCTCCTAAATGCAGAGGAAAGAGAAGGACAGAAGAAGCAAAGCTCAGGCAAAGATCAGCCGAAGAAAGCAAGACACTTCAATGCGGACACTTCAAACATCTTTACAGTAAGAGTGAAGACAGGTTTAAAAAATAAATAAATAACATTTTCGAAAAAAGGCTATTAAATGCCATTTTAACTGCTTTGCTCCCCAAAAATATTTATTTTTCAACTTTTTTCTCCTTCCCTGTATTCCCCCTCCAGCACCAGTACTAATCTGCACTATTGCAAGCAGGCTGCTGCGCAGTGTGACATGACACCTCGTTTGCAGTCTGCCTACAACTCTTAAAACCCTTCCCCAGCGCTGTATAGGGGGGAATCTACCACGACGGCAATATTTAAAATCCGTTTCCCTCGAGTCTGTGTTGGCATACTTTGCACCAAATTTATCAAATGCCGCATGTTGCTTGTTGAATTAGGCTCATCTTTGAACCTAACACTTTTGTCCAGAAATGCTACCCCAGTCTTCTGCACTACCACCTTTACTGGACTGGCTTTGGGATATTTCTGAAATCTTTTTTAAAAAACGCCCCAGTGATAAATCTGAAGTGAAACTCTCGCATCTACTTTTAAAAAAAACTGCAACTGTTGCGAAAGCGACCTAAAAAAAAAAAGAAAAATCCCTATTTTGCGACTTTTTGAAGACAGAATTCTGGAGAGCAGGGTTTGATAAATTTCCATTTATATGTCCTTATTCGTCTGCTCCACTTCACCACCAATCTTTCCGACGACTCCTCTAACCACTGTAAATATGGTCCACAATAAGTTCCAACTTGGTCTTCTTTCCCCACTCGCTGATGTAAATATAGTTCTCAGTTTTCTACTCTGTCATCTAAGTACTGTCCCCAATTAAGTCTCCTTCCCCCTCTGGCAACTGTAAACGGGAGTCCCTAGTAAGTTCCCCATCCAGTCCTCTTCCTCTACCGGGGACTATATTTACAGCTGCCAGAGGGGTAAAGAGATTGACTGGGGAATTTACTGCGCACTATATTTACTGCTGCCAAATCAGTCTCTTTCCCCATCTGGCAGCTGTAAATATAGTTCCCGGTAAGTTACACGGTCAGTCTTCTAAGGCTACTTTCACACTACCGTTCGGGGCTCCGCTTGTGAGTTCCGTTCAAAGGCTCTCACAAGCGGCCCCGAACGGATCCGTACGGCCCTAATGCATTCTGAGTGGATGCGGATCCGCTTAGAATGCATCAGTCTGGCAGCGTTCAGCCTCCGCTCAGCAGGCGGACACCTGAACGCTGCTTGCAGCGTTCGGGTGTCCGCCTGGCCGTGCGGAGGCAAACGGATCCGTCCAGACTTACAATGTAAGTCAATGGGGACGGATCCGTTTGAATATGACACACTATGGCTCAATTTTCAAACGGATCCGTCCCCCATTGACTTTCAATGTAAAGTCTGGACGGATCCGTCTGAGGCTACTTTGACACTTAGAATTTTTTTTTACAATATAATGCAGACGGATCCGTTCTGAACGGATCCACCATCTGCATTATATGAGCGGATCCGTCTCAGACGCAAGTCTCAGAACGCAAGTGTGAAAGTAGACTTACCCCTCTGGCAGCCATAAATACACAGTCTCCAATAAGCTCTACTGCAGATAGTAAATCTTTGTACTATGGATTCTGGAATCTTCAAAGAAATAGTACAGGCTTGCTCACCAGTCAATCCTCATAAGCAGTCTCCTCACCTATAATTCAATTTTACAGCAAGGGCTCTGCTCTTCTACTGACAAGCATGTCATAAAGCCATCTCTCCTGGCTCCTCTGTAGGATCACTATGCAGATACCTTATTGTGAGGAGAGTGACTGAGCATGTGTGTCCACCAGCACTCAGCTCAGTAGATGGATGTGCACAGTCCTATACATTGTGATCAGCAGGTGGCACCATAGTATGTAAGGAAATGTCATCAATCTTTCACTAAATTTAAATCTATACAATGAACATGATATTTAATGATGGGACAAACCCTTTGAATATCTATGCATGCACACCCAACACATGTACTACTGTATATATGGATACATGGACTGAAGAGCTAAAGTGTCAATGCACCACATTTGTCTGCCACCTAGTGGTCATGCGTGTAATAATAGCTTATTACTATTACTAGAGTTGGCTGTAGAAAGGCAGCCACTTCCCCAGCACAGACCATCAGACGGTGTCCATCCTGCAGGACTGGTCAGTCATTTATAAAATTACTGATTTCAATATTCCTAGTGGGCCTTAGACATCCAGATGCCTAATCCCCCAACACCAAGGAAAAGTACCGTTCAACAATACAATGAAAAACCCACAAGCAGCACATACAACCGAGCGTGGCGTGCAGCAGCAGCTTCCTACCTTGGAGGCCTTCTTGCTTTTCAGTTGTCGGACCACCTCTCCTTGCTCCGCTATCCTGTTGTATACTACGGAGCTATCTGAGGACGGAGCACTGGAAGGAGCGGTCGCGGGGCCGCCGGCCTGAGCTACAGGAGGGCTGCCCGCCTTGTACTCTTGTCCCGTTACTTGTTTATATTGCGTTTTCAGCTCTAAGAGAGTTTTCACGGCCGCTTCTACCTGAGGCTTTGTGCAGAGACCAGAAGAAGCAGCACAGATACAGAGGAAAGAGGAAGTTTAGAAAGTTTAAAAGAAAACAAGAAAAAAAAAAAAAAAAAGCACTGCAATAAGCGGGTATAGCAGGTAAGTCACAGGCCATAATTCCATCAGAAAGGGATACTCAAAGAAGACATTTTGAAAAATATATTTTTAATTTTGGAAATACTATGCCACGAAAATGGTGTGTGTGTATATATATATATATATATATATATATACACATATATATATATATATATATATACACACACATATACATACATACACATACACACACACTCACCTAAAGAATTATTAGGAACACCATACTAATACGGTGTTGGACCCCCTTTTGCCTTCAGAACTGCCTTAATTCTACGTGGCATTGATTCAACAAGGTGCTGATAGCATTCTTTAGAAATGTTGGCCCATATTGATAGGATAGCATCTTGCAGGTGATGGAGATTTGAGGGATGCACATCCAGGGCACGAAGCTCCCGTTCCACCACATCCCAAAGATGCTCTATTGGGTTGAGATCTGGTGACTGTGGGGGCCATTTTAGTAAAGTGAACTCATTGTCATGTTCAAGAAACCATTTTTCCAGTCTTCAACAGTCCAATTTTGGTGAGCTCGTGCAAATTGTAGCCTCTTTTTCCTATTTGTAGTGGAGATGAGTGGTACCCGGTGGGGTCTTCTGCTGTTGTAGCCCATCCGCCTTAAGGTTGTGCATGTTGTGGCTTCACAAATGCTTTGCTGCATACCTCGGTTGTAACGAGTGGTTATTTCAGTCAACGTTGCTCTTCTATCAGCTTGAATCAGTCGGCCCATTCTCCTCTGACCTCTAGCATCAACAAGGCATTTTCGCCCACAGGACTGCCGCATACTGGAGGTTTTTCCCTTTTCACACCATTCTTTGTAAACCCTAGAAATGGTTGTGCGTGAAAATCCCAGTAACTGAGCAGATTGTGAAATACTCAGACCGGCCCGTCTGGCACCAACAACCATGCCGCGCTCAAAATTGCTTAAATCACCTTTCTTTCCCATTCTGACATTCAGTTTGGAGTTCAGGAGATTGTCTTGACCAGGACCACAACCCTACATGCATTGAAGCACCTGCCATGTGATTGGTTGTCTAGATAATCGCATTAATGAGAAATAGAACAGGTGTTCCTAATAATTCTTTAGGTGAGTGTATGTATATATAAAATCTTGTCCTTCGGTAGCACAGGAAAGATGTTATCTGCAAGGTAATCCTCATAATAGTAGGTGTAGAAGTGTAGGACAGCTCTATTGTTCTCGTGATACACTTTCCGTGCATCTCCAGACCATTTGTTTCTGCTTTATAGTGGACCCATCAGAGGGCTGCTCTGACTGCTCGATCTGTGGCACTTATCTCTAAATTCCTGACGGCTCATACAACTCAATATAGCTAAATTTTTACCAGTTTAAAAATTTAAAAAGGTGAGTTTATGAGCTGTCAGGAGTTAAGAGATACAAGCTACAGATGGAGCCATTAGAGCAGCTCTCTGACAGAAAAGCAGAAATAAACAAATTGGAGATACATGGAAAGTAAAGGCTGTAGGGAAAAAAATAATAAAGATTTTTAGCCCAAAATGAGTACATGTCATGATAAAAAAATGCTCCCCAAAAGGTGCCCATAGTCCTTTAAAGGCTATAGACACCTTTAGGACCAATTCTTTTACTCATTGAGTTGTACTTATTTTGAGCTAGTTCAGCAGTTCAAAGATAAGGGATAGCCCTCAGATGGCATCTCAAACTGAAAGTGAAAGCAAGATGCTCACAGCTAGGCTAAAACTTAACCCCACATGTACAAAACTTGCTGAATTTTTTTAATAAAGACTAAGGCTACTTTCACACTCGCGTTTTGTGCGGACCCGTCATGGACGGATCCGTTCAGATAATACAACCGTCTGCATCCGTTCAGAACGGATCCGTTTGTATTATCTTTAACATAGCCAAGACAGATTGTGTCAGTGAAGACTTGCATTGTGTGCCAGGACGGATTCGTTTGGCTCAGTTTCATCAGACTGACACCAAAATGCTGCAGGCAGCGTTTTTCTGTCCGCCTCCAAAGCAGAATGGACACTGAACTGATGCATTCTGAGCGGATCCTTTTCCATTCAGAATGCATTAGGGCAGAACTGATCCGTTTTGGACCGCTTCTGAGAGCCCTGAACGTATCTCACAAACTGAAACCAAAACGCGAGTGTGAAAGTAGCCTAATTGAAACAAATATTTTTAACTCAAAAGGGATAAAATGCAATCATAAAAAAGATTGCTCACAAAGGTGCTCATACCCTTTAAGTGAGACTCTCTACAATGCTATAAGTCCACAGGAAATTATATAGTCCCATACCTTGGTATTACGTGACCCTTTAAGGACTAGCTACTCTGCCTCTGCATTGTGGCATACATAACATCATTGGCCTTACCTTTGGGGCTTTCTCCGCCTTTAGTTTTCGCACCACTTCACCTTGCTCGGTCACCCTGTCATAGGCAGCTTTGGCGTCACCACCGCTACTGGCCACCACCACAGGGCAGACCGGGGCGCTCGGTGCTGGAGCATTTCCGGGTTTGTAGTCCTGACCGGTTGCCTGTTTATATTCTGCTTTCAGCGACAGAAGAACTTTAACAGCCGTGTCGATTTCAGCTTTTTCGGCTTTCTTGGTCTTGAGGTCCCGGACGAGGTCTCCCTGAGCTGTGACTTTGTTGTATAGAACGGAGGGATCTGCTGCTGACACGGGGGATGGGGCAGGGGCGTTTTTCACCGGGGCTTCTGTGGGTTTCGCCTTTGCCTGTGGCAAATAAACGACAATTTAGTGATGTAACCTGTGCCCCGCTGCTCGTGTCAAACATGGGTCCAGAAAGCTGAGACGCGTTGGGTGAAGTCCTCGCACTGTAGAGCAGAGGTCAGCAACCTCCGGCACTCCAGCTGTTGTGAAACTACAACTCCCAATATGCATAATTGCTCTGCTCTACTCAGAACTATCATTACGCTGGGAACTGTAGCTTCATAACAGCTGGAGTGCTGAAGGTTGCTGACCCCTTGCTGAGGAGCTTTAGCTGTCCCTGTGCCGCCTGTGACATGGAGGCACACTGTCCTCACTGGGGACTTTCCTTCCCTAATCTATTATTGACTCTTCATATGTGCAATAAAATTTTGTCAGGGCTCATGGCCATTTCACAGCTCTCCTTGTACATACAATAGGGCATTCTGCAGCATCCACCAGAGGGTATATATTGGAAGTATTTCCCAATGTACACCGCTGATGAATGCTACAGTAATTTACGTTTTCATTTGTCACTGGATTGTCTCTGTATGGAATTGGGGCAGCAGATAACGCTATCCCAAGAGGGAAAGCCTCTATGCCCGCCTGACAGTGGACATTCTTTGAACCTCCTGGGTGCACCAAGAGCATCCCTGGCACATATGGCAAATGGACACTAGGAAACAGTGTGAATCCAGCCTACATCTCTGATGTGACACGGATTACTTTCAGAGGATAATCTCAGTATGTACATACTATAGAGGATCATACAGAGATCTCTGGCACGTGAATGAACCCTTAGGGCAGGGCTCAACAAATCCCAGGCGCCTGGAGCCTGGGTATTTGCCCCTGCTTGAAAATAGGCCCAGCACACCAGCAGCCGGGCGCAGTAGCACTTTAAGTTTAGAGTAGACGCGGCGTCATGCAGGAGTCCGCGTCTACTCGGCCCGCCCCTCACTACAGTGAAGAGGACCGCTACTGGCTCAGGCTCCTCATCGCTGCGGCGCGTCTCCTTCTCAGAACTGTGGCGAGTGGCGGTATGATAGGGGGGGGGGGGGGGGTCTCCCCCATCATTGGTGGGCAGTGCTTTCCCACCCACCCCCCACCCCCCCCATCATTGGTGGCAGCGGCAGTTCCGATCGGAGTCCCAGCAGTGTTATGATGGGGCTCCGATCGGTTACCATGGCAGCCAGGACGCTACTGAAGTCCTGCCTGCCATGGCCAGTTACTCTGCAGCAATATACTTACATGCGCTGTGGTCGCCCGGGGCTACTTCTTGTAACTCGTCACAAGTTTGTGCGGCGCATTGCTATAAGCACAAGCAATGCGCCACACAGACCTGTGAGTTACAAGAAGAAGGAGCGTCGGACGGCCAGAGCGCATGTAAGTATATTGCTGCAGAGTAACTGGACATGGCAGCCAGGACTTCAGTAGCGTCCTGGCTGCCATGGTAACCGATCGGAGCCCCAGCATTACACTGCTAGGACTCCGATCGGAACTGCCGCTGCCACCAATGATGGGAGGGGAGGGGAAGGGCGCACTGCCCACCAATGATTTTAATACTGGGGGGGAAGAGGGCACACTGCCCATCAATGAATTTAATACAGGGGAAGGTGCACTGCCCACCAATGTTAATACCGGGGAGGAGGAGGGGGGGCGCGCTGCCCACCTATGATTTTAATACTGGGGGGGAGGAGAGAAGAGCACACTGCCGACCAATGATTTTAATACCGGGGAGGAGGAGGGGGGGCGGGGGTTGGAGGATGCACTGCCCACCTATGATTTGAATACCGGGGAGAAGGGGCGCACTGCCCAGCTATGATTTTAATTAGGGGGGGGGGGTGGATGCACTGCCCACCAACGATTTTAATACTGGGGGGGGGGGGGGGGGCCCGCCTGAAAACCCATTCAATTTATCTGAACAGCCTTGTTTCAGCTTCTTTGTCCCCTCCTGTCATTATTTGGGGTCTGGTATTACGACCTCGCATTCCTAGTTGAACAACGTCTCAGGGGTTACCTTTCACCACTCACAATATGTCTCTGAGGATGATACGCCTTGAGCTCCTCTGTTTCTATTGGTTCTCGGTAGCTGCTCTCAACTTTAGGCTATGTTCACAGAACCATATCTGTTTTTCAGTCTGCAAATTGCAGATCCGCAAAATATGCATGTGGTCCAGGTGCTTCCTGCACTTTTTGCGGGCCCCACTATAAAAATGCCTACTCTTATCCACAAAACGGACAATAGGACATGTTCTATAAATTTGCAGCATGGCTGCGGACAGCACATGGATACCATCCACGTGCTGGCTGCATTTTTTGCAGACTTATAGAAAAAAAATGGGTCCATGGGCAATCCGCCAAAAATGCACATCAGAAAATACGGTGGTGTGAATGCCTTAGACCAGGAGACGCTCAACGTCCTCCATCATCTCAGACTTCCCTAAATTTTCCAAGTCTGTTCATCCTATTCTTGAACCTACCTCCGTTTTGACGCCGGCAGTTTTGGTTTTCTCTTTAGAGCCCGAAGTTGGCATCTCCTTGGTGTGACCATCTGGGATGTATATTAAGACACAAGGAGCCTCCTTACAGCTGTGTGGGCTGAGAAACGCAAAAGACGTGTCAAAGAGACTAAGCAAGAAAATTCCTAGATCCACTTATATAAAAGTGGAAAATGAAACATCCGAATAATATAGATATATAAAGACAAGTTTGTGTAAACCTATGATCTCTTACCTGATTGGCTCATACGGCTCATCACAAATATAAAAGCCCCTTCGCTGCAGCTGGATGATGTCCCCCTTTTTCAGGGTCTTCAGACAGGGGTCTCCTAGCATGACCTCTTCTTGCTGAAGTGAAAGAAAAATGTAGTATGCAAAATTTGCAGTTTTAAAATTGATTTATTATAACCGTGCTGTCCCTATGATTTACACTGCTAAGCAGCTCGCTGTAGGCGGGAAGGCAATGTAACTGACAGCTGTGCCCTTCAAGTTCTATTATGCCGCAGTCCTCTGAACACACACGGCCATAAGCAATGTGTGTGGCTATGAGCAGCGACATGTACACACACAACAGCATGGAGGTAACTTAACCCCTGACAAGCTTTTTTTTTTTTTCCATTTTAAAAAATATTTTCATGGAGGTGTTTTTTTTTTTTTTCAGAGCTATTTGGGAAGATTATTAAAAAAAACGAGATTTTTGAATAACTTACCAGTAAAATCTCTTTCTCGCTCTTTCCTTGGGGGACACAGAAGACCTTGGGTATAGCTCATCTCCATAGGAGGCGTGACACTAAGTGAAAACTGTTAAGCCCCTCCTCCACAGCTATACCCTCAGCCTGGAGAGAGAGACTGCCAGTTGCGTGTCCAAGCAGTGAGAAAAGGCAAAGTCCAACAAGGAACCAACAAGCCAACGACCCAACGGGTAACAAAAACTCGGAAAACGTACAGAGAAAAAACAATGAATGGGAGGGTGCTGTGTCCCCCAAGGAAAGAGCGAGAAAGAGATTTTACTGGTAAGTTATACAAAAATCTCGTTTTCTCGCCCAGTTTCCTTGGGGGACACAGAAGACCTTGGGACGTTCAAAAGCAGTCCAAAGGGGGGAGGGACCACAGCACCAAGGTGAAGCACCCGAAAGGCATCAATGAACCGCCGCCTGCAAACCCAGGCGGGGCAAGGCAGCAGCTGCCAAAGTCAGAGTATGCACCCTGTAGAACTCAGCAAGGCGTGCAAGGCAGACCTGTGGCCGCCGTGCCCAAATGCACGGCCGAAGCCCAATGCCTCCGGCCCAGGAGGCACCGACCGCTCTGGTGAAAGGAACGGTGACACCAAAGAAAGAATCCCGCCCTTGGTGCGGTAACCTCAGCAATAGCCAATCTGATCAAGCGGAGGAAAACCACCCTGGAGTCTATCAACCCTATGCACAGACCTCCCGGAAACCCAAGAGGCCGAACGTCTGCAAGAGTCGGAGATCTCCAAGTAAAAAACGGCAAGGCCCAAACAACGTCCAAATAGGTAACCTTCAGAAGGAAGGAAGGAAGAAACAGGATGCAGAACAGCCCTGTCCTGGAAAAGACAGAAAGCTCGTAACAAAAAAAGGGGCCATTCCGGCACCCGTCAGAGACACGACTGATACAGAACACAACCGTACAGGACAGAAGGGGTAGAGAGAACTCCTGTAACGGCTCCAAGGACAAGATTGGAGCGCCGAGAGCTCAGTATATAGTCCCCAGGGCGGTACCGAAGGACAGTACAGAGGAACCAAGGAGCCACTCCGAGGAAGAAGGCCTTGGCAGGCCCAGAGGGCCGGGAACGCTGGAAGAGGAAGAACAGCGCCGACACTTGACACCTCAAGTAAAAGACAGAACCATGGGGAAAGAACTTCAGAGTGGGGAATGCACAGCTTCCCACAGAACCCCAGACAAAAAAACCCTAAGTCTTACGACAGATCCTGGACGAGACACAGCCAGGAGTGGACAGTAGCGAACCCGCTGGAGTCGCCTGGCAAGCAGGCGAAAACCCAATGTGAACAGGCGCAGACCAGTAACACGGGCAGAAGGGTCGACAAAACTAGCCCCGTCGGCCCTCGAACAACGTTGTCCCGTATCCACCCGAGTGGGGGAGCAGAAGGACAGATGGAAAGAACCCAAAGGATCCGCCAGACGCCAGGAGAAGGCAGGCTAAAGTCCATGCTGATGTAACCACGTTGTACAGCCCCGGTGTGGGAGATCAAAGGACAATCTGGACCGAAAAGGTAGTCCCCCCCAAGTTATCGAGAAGGTAAGTCTACATCAGGACCATCGTCTCAGAATGGGCCACGCAATCTGCACTCAGCGGGAGGACAGAACGCGGTAGACCCGGTAAATAGGCACACAGCTAATACAGCCAGCGTGAACAAGGGAGACAGTACGAGGCCAAAAGGAACACCGGAACCATCCACATGAACAACCATGCTCACCCCATGGGGGAGGACAGTGAAAATACAGCCTCCGAAGTCTGGTGGGAAGCCACATCGGAGTGAACTGTATAGAGCGGGAGCCAAACAAAGCCGGCGAGATAAGGCAGTCGAGACAGAGGCCGACATAACACCCTCCAACCGAAAGGAGGAGGAGTGGGCAACAGGGAAGCCATAGGACAGCTCAAAAGCAGAACCCGCTACACTGTGAGACGCCCGGTCCACCGCCTCGCAGAAGGTGAATACCTTGAAGAACCCAAGGCGGAAGTCCTCCGGACCTGGGTAATCCAGAACCCAAGAGAAGTTGGGTGACCGTCCCGAGAAGAGCAGCCCGAACCCGGTAGCAGATCAGACAGAAGCGTAGAGGCGCCAAGAGGAAGGACTCATACCACACTGCATCCGAAGAGGAGGAAATTGCAGCAGGCAAGGGAACCGCAGTCCTGCCAGAGCCAATGAAGAATTCGAGAGGCGCTGCAGACAACAGCACTCCCGACCATGTGACCACTAGCGCAGGGAAGCAATGCCGCAGAAGGACGCAGAGGGCATGCATCTAGGACCCACGAACACTCCCTGGAATGAAAGGCCAACTAAATGAATGAGCACCACCCAGCTCGGTGCAGCAGAGAGAAATAGAGCCTGTCCGGTCAGGAGGACAGAATGAAAACTCCCTAGGGACGAGTGCAAGGCTGGCGGCAAGCATCGTCTCCCAAGAAACAAAGGTATGCCGCAGGAAGCAGGTGAGGCATACGTACGAGCAGCCCCGTAAGCAGCGAGAAGGCCAACCCACCTAGAAAAAAGGGGGGGGCTCGTCCCAGAGCGCCACAGCATGTACGGAATTGCAAAGTGCAACCTGAAAGGGAGTTATGCACAAACCTAGTATAGCATGCGATGGAACGCAATCAGTCCACCCCGAAAGGGGGGAAATTGTACCTGGCCAACTGCAGTCGGCAAGAGTGCAAAGACTCGTCCCAAAAGGGAGTGATGCCTAAGGCCGTACCTACTTCAGAGAAGCAGGACATACCCTATAAACCAGCAGGAACGCAGGAGGTCCACCTAGTGAAAGGGGAACATGCACAGGGGTATCCTAGCATTAAATGAGTGTGCAATAATACACCCAACACTGAACTCAGCGAGAGTGCAACTACTCTGCCAATGAAGGGGGACATGTACAAGTCCAGCACAGCCATATAAGGACAGCCGTGAATCCCATGAGCGTGCCAAATTCTGCCCTTGAAGTGAGAGGTGGTCACGCACAAGGCCAGCACCGTATCCAATGGAAGTGCAAGCGTTCCACCCATGTTAGAGGGCCATTCTCATGGCCAGCAATGTATCCGGTGAGAGTGTAGCACACCGCCCAGAAAAAAAGGGGGTAAAGTACATGGCCAGCATCTCATCCAGGGAGAGTGCGAGCACATACACATGGCCAGCAACGTACTGGCGAGAGACAAACACAGTCACTAAGAATGCGTGCATGTCGCCTGAGGAAGGAAGGCATGCCCCTGGCTGGCAGCGAATCCAGCAAGAGTGCGTACACCGCCTACGGAAGAGGGGTCATGCATATGGCCGACAGCGGATCCAGCGAGAGTGCAAGCACCCTGCCATGTATGGGGTACATGCACGTGGCCAGCAACGTACCTGCGAGGAAACAACCAAAGACAGAGGGATGTATGTATGCTGCCTGAGGGAAGGAGGCATACCCAAGGCCGGCAGGGAATCCAATGAGAGTGCAGCATACCGCCTAAGAAATGGCCGGCAGCGAAACCAGTGAGAGTGCAGCATAATAACATAGTACATAAGTACATCATAGCACATCAGCGAGAGTGCAGCATTCCGCCTATGGAAGGGGGTCGTGCACATAGCCAGTACCGTATCCGGTGAGAGTGCAGTATTCCGCCTAAAAAAGGGGGTCATGCACATGATCGGCAACAGATCCAGTGAGAGTGCTGCGTTCCGCCCAGGAAGGGGGTTACGCACATGGCCGGCAGCGAATCCAGTGAGTGCTGCGTTCCGCCCACGGAAGGGGGTCACGCACATGGCCGGCAGCAAATCCAGAGAGTGCAGCGTTCCGCTTATGGAAGGGGGTCGTGCACAAGGCCAGCACCGTATCCGGTGAAGGTGCAGTATTCCGCCTAAGAAGGGGGTCATGCACATGGCCAGCCAGGGAGAGTGCAGTAGCCCGCCTAGGAGGGGGGGGGGGGGGGATGCACATGGCAGGCACCATAACTGGAGAGATGATGAATGCTGCCTACAGAAGGGCCGAATGCACTTGGCCAGCGCCGTATCCTGGAAGAGGCAAGAAAACCGCCTAAAAGGGGAAATGCCCTAGCAGCGACGCAGGCTGGGAGCGCAACACCATGCCGCCTGTGGAAAGAGGTCATGCAGACATGCAGCATTACTGATGAGGCTGCAGCGTCCTGCGCAGCCCAATAGAAATCATGATCTATTATTATTTATTTTATTATTTAAACTCAGCCTCTGAGGCTAAAGGGGAGCCACCATATAGGGGCCCTGAGAGACAGGAGAAAAAAGGGGGCCAACTATACAGACCCATTTTTGGGAGCCGGCCTGCACCCAAAGGGTTAACAGGGATCCGGCCTGGAGGGCGGCGTGCGATCCCCTGGGGGCGGAGGAACCTCCAGGCGGGAAAAATTCGCGCCTGGAGAAGTTCCCGCCCCCTCCACCAGAGACCGGAATATTGCGGCCTAGTAGGCCGCGAAGCCGGTGGCTAAATTGCGGCGCCCGGCCCGTCATACCGCCGGGACCTGAGGCGGAACGGCGCTTCAAACCGGCCGCGGGAGCCCACCCCGCGGGCCGGTCGGGATTGCGGCCCAGCAGGCCGCGAAGCCTGGGACCAAATTAGCGGAGCCCCGCCGACTGGCACCTGCTGGGGCATAGTCAAGCCCAATGCCGGCCGCGGGAGCCCACCCGGCCGGCCGGAAGAGACAGGGGTCGGAATGCGGTTTTGCCGGCCGCGGGAGCCCACCCCGCCGCCAGAAGAGACAGGAGGGCCGGAATGGCGGCTCGCTGGCCGCGGGAGCCCACCCCGCCGGCCGGAAGAGTAAGGGGGCCTGGAATGGCGGCCCGCCGCGGGAGCCGCGGAGCCTAAAATCTTTTGCGGCGCCCGGCCGCACCGGAATATTAGTGCTGACCGGACCGGTGCCCGTGATGGGTCAGGGGCAGCAAGGCGCGGGCCCTCTGGCCCTGAAAGCAGTGGCCGGTAAGAGGGAGGGGGACCCTGGAGTCTGTGAGGGTGGGAAGCCCAGGGGCCAGCCTAGGGCTAGCAGGGACAAAAGGGTCCAGAGGCCCTGTCAGTATGGGGGTCAGGCACGCAGGAGACCGGGGGGGGGGGGGGGGGGGGGGCCGGACGTAGGGCTGGAGAAGCCAATCTCTCACCATAGCCGTCTTCACCCTCGGTCCGTTCCAGCAGGGTAGTGGCAGGACGCTGGAAGAGGGACTTGGCGTGCGGGCGACCCTTGTGCTGGCGGGATGTAGGGGAGCTGGGCTGCCCTGATCCACCTTGCCTTCTGTGGGGGAGGCAGCAGTGCGGAAGACCGGCACTGGCGCAGCTCGACCCCGGGAGAAACAGAGAGGTCTAGTGCGTCTCTGTTGTCCCTGATGTTCTGGAACAAAAAGAAAAGAAAAAAGTAAAAATCAAAAATTAAAACAAGGAGAAAACAGCCCTGCAGAGCAGGGAGTGTCTTGCCTCCTTGGACACTAAGCTAAAAACTGGCAGTCTCTCTCTCCAGGCTGAGGGTATAGCTGTGGAGGAGGGGCTTAACAGTTTTCACTTAGTGTCACGCCTCCTATGGAGATGAGCTATACCCAAGGTCTTCTGTGTCCCCCAAGGAAACTGGGCGAGAAATATTTATTTTTGGTATTTTTTTTGTGTTTTTTTAATACCATTGCCAATTTACACTGAATCATCATACTAAATTGATTCTTAAAAGGGATTTGAGGGGATATAGATATTTAAATATTTAGGGTGCCTTTTAATTTTTCTACATTGTATAATTTTGTGTGTTGGAAGGGAGTCATCAGATTTTCTATTTCTCCAGTTTTTAAAGGCTTTGGGGAATATTTATCTTATTAAGTGGTGGACAGCGTATAGCCCACCTGGGCAGAGCCAACATTTTTTCATTTCTAGTGTCGCCTCCTAGTGGTAGCTAGGCATATACCCATGGTGCTGTGTCCCCCAATGCCGTTAACAAGAAACTGGCTTTAGCTGCCCATAGCAACCAGATTCCACTTTCCGTTTGCCAAAGAAACTCTGAAAAATAAAAGGTGGAATCTGATTAACTGCTTTGGGCAACTAAAGCCAGTTTTTCTCTGCACCACTTGTGAAAAATATGCCCTTCTAAGTCCCCAGAGTTGACTGAACAGGGGTACTCCAGTGAGCAATTGAAGGGGGGGTCCTCTTTGATAGAACCGCGATCAGCAGCACCTGGCTCCACGGAAGCACAGGACACCCATGCAGGACTTCACAGTGCTACGAAAACATGGCGGACCTTAGTTAGGAGGTTACATAATGGACAATCTACCGTTCCCGGTTATCAGCCATTTCAGGTTTTGCCACTCCATGTAGTGTTCCTCAACAGATCACTGACAAAGTCAAG
Organism: Bufo gargarizans; assembly: GCF_014858855.1. Classification (NCBI taxonomy): domain Eukaryota; kingdom Metazoa; phylum Chordata; class Amphibia; order Anura; family Bufonidae; genus Bufo; species Bufo gargarizans. The sequence continues at coordinate 510,898,756 of NC_058083.1, forward strand.
AAAAACTTCTGTCTCCAGGAACATAACTTCTCACACATCTCCAGAATGGAGAACCCACATTACCATTTACATCAGCAGCTCAGTGACTGGTTGGTCAGTACTAAAAGACAGGGATGTTGCGGTCACCTTGCTACTCCTGTTAATGTACTGTTTGAAATCTTCTTCTTTCCCAAGGACTGGCTTTGTGATCAGATGGTCATAGTTGACACACAATGTTGGGGTTAATGACGCTTTAGGGGTATCTGCCAGCCACGTTATTTTGGTGGTTTTCTTGAAGTCCTTGTTCTCCAAGTTCAGCTTGGCATCGAGAGAAGTTATCTTCCCGCTGGAGTCTCTGCAGATGAAAACACATGAGGTCAGTGTCTAGATTACAGTAACCAAACCCAAAATTACATTCAAAGGGCATTCCAATCTTATAAAAAGTCATGTCATCGCTATAGGATATGCCATCACTTTATGATCTGAGAGTCCAACCTGTAGGATCCCTAAAGATCCCTAAGAGTAGGAGAGGAGGATGAGGCAGCTCTTTAGCTCAGTGTTGTGAAGCAACTTGTCCTGCTGTATGATTAGGACAGGTTTTGTTTGCACTAATAGGATGGCGACCGTTTTATTTTTCCTAATGATTGCTCCCCAGACAAAACAAGCCATTGTAACTAATAAAAAAGGTATTTGGGAACATATTTATAATAAAGTAAAATTTTAGTTTTTTCTTTTTCTTAATTCCCGGAGAACGCCTTTAACATTCATTTACTGATTTAGCAAGGGCTGCAGGAGGACGTCCATATGACTGCAGAGTCAGACTACCAAGGGCTTATACTGAATGTAGTCTGTTACCATGGTGACATTTACATGCATCGAAACTATGAAAATGCACTGGCTGTAAAGTTGGACCTTCCCTTTAACGTTTCTTACCGGTGAATTTTGGTGATGTTGAGATTACCCCAGTTGATAAAGGTGACAATCTCTCCCTCGGACAAAGTCTCAGCATCTGCTCCCTCTATAAGAACGCGAGGCCCGTACCATACAGGTTTCATGCCAACCTCGGCATTCTGCAGAACAGTAAAGGCACAATTAACAAATTTTGTCTGCCTCAAGACTCCACCACCCAGCAAAGATGGATTTAGTACATAGGAAGATAACAGTGGATAAACCCCAGCTCTATGTCCTTAACTACAATCACATACTTTTATAGGGGTTTTAGCAACTGCCCACAGACCCCTGAAACAGAAGATTCATACTTATCTGCTCCTCGCCACTCCAGTCCTCCGCAGTACCTCCTCCAGTGTCTCCATCTTCCGGTTTACATCACATGCACCCCTCCATCCAATGACCGGCTTTAGTAGCAATGTGGCTATGAACAGCACGTCCAGGGGCGGATTGGCCATAGACCTTACAGGGAACTTTCCCGGTGGGCCGATGCCCAGGGGGCTGCCTGGGTGCTCCTCACGGCCGGCCAGTGGAAGTTTTAGGGGATGTATTCTTTTGATGGACTGTGGTATTTGGCTCTGTTGGTTTGGTATAATGTGCCACAATATGGCATTTCTGGCCCTGTCTTCCATCAATTTGGATCCAACTACAAAACAGGGCCACTTTTAGTATTTTTTCCAGGGCCACTTTAAAGTTCCCAGTCTGCTCCTGAGCACGCCACCACTGAAGCCAGTCATTCACTGTAGCGGTGCGTGTGCCCACACTCCGCCCAATGTAAACAGCGTGGGGGCCAGAAGATGGATGCAGTGTAGGCAGTGCGGAGGACCGGAGTGGTGAGGAGCAGTTAAGTATGAATCTTCTATTTCAGGGGGCAGGCTGCAGGTACTTGCTAAAAAATCATTATTACTGGAAAACCGATTTAAAGGGGATTTCATACTTCAAAACGTGATGGCATAACTCTAGGATATGCCATCCCTACGGCCGGTAGATAACTGACCCCTGGGACCCCCCTGCATTTTCATGATGGGGGTTCCTGGAGGTTGGTGCCCCAAAACAAAATTATGAACTGACAGTATGTCACAACTGTATCAACAGGCCTGAAATCCAGACTGAAACATTTTCCCTGCGCTGACACGTAGCACATCAGGGCAGGTTCATCCACATGGATTTTCAGCCCCAGTAGTTAAAAACGAGATTTTTGTGAAACTCACCTGTAAAATCTCTTTCTCGCGTGGTTCATTGGGGGACACAGGACCGTGGGGTATAGCTTGCTGCTGCCACTAGGAGGCGACACTAGGCTGAAAAGTGATAACTCCTCCCCTGCAGGCTATACCCCCTCCAGCCTGGAGAGAGCATATCAGTTTGTGCCCAAGCAATAGGAGTAGGAAAAAAATAACCATACGGTAAACAACCAACAAATGACCAACGCCAGCCGGAGCAAACCAGAACTGGGGCCATACTGGCTCCACAACCGCCAACAATCACAGCAAACAGAAATTACTGGGTGGGAGCTGTGTCCCCCAATGAACCACGCGAGAAAGAGATTTTACAGGTGAGTTTCACAAAAATCTCGTTTTCTCGCTGGTATCATTGGGGGACACAGGACCGTGGGACGTCCTAAAGCAGTCCACGGGGAGGGAACAAATCACATGCCCATGGAGAAAGAAACGCCCTCGAGGATGCGTAACTCACTGCCGCCTACAAGAATTTGCTGCTTGGAACAGTACCCGCCGGCGCCTAGGAAGGCACCCGGTAAGACTTGATGAACGTGTGCCCGGAAGACCAAGATACCGCCTTCCACACTGGAAGCTACTGCATGGAGGAGATGGACCCGAGAAACGCCGACCGCTGGTCGGGTGGGCCAAGACTCAGCCGGGCGTTGCCTACCCGAGGGCGCATGCCCGAGCAACTGTTGAACGGATCTATCTGGAAAACATCCCTTGGAGGCCGTCAGCCTTGACAAGGACCCCAAGATAAGAATTGGTAGAAGTCCGTAGGGCTGTAAGCGCTAGACAAGGACAAGCAAGTTCAGAGGCCAAATCACATGGCTGATGGAGAGCCCGGTCCATGTACTACGAGGGAGAAAGAAGAGAAACCCATGTCTGCAAGGCGTGGAAAGGCGACCACCTTCTGCGAAAAAAGAGGATCCTGGACGGAACACTGCCCTATGCCATACTCAAAGAAAAAAGTACGTACAAGAAGGCAAATCAATTCAGAGAAAGAAATAAAAATAAAAAATAACGCCACCAAACAGCTGGCTCCTGGCCGCAGCTGTGGAAGCAGAACTAAAAAGGCCAAGTCCGTAGGATTCACCTCTGGCCCAGAGAACACCCCCTAGGGAGCGGAATATTGGTAGACCAACGCCCTTATAGCCATAGAGGCTGGTGGTGAGATTTCTAGTGAGAGAAACTGCCTGAGAATCACTAAGAAACAAACGCCTGAGCCAGGCGTGCCCCACTGCAGGCCAAAGTATCAATGCCCCACGGGAAAGGCAAAGTAAAGCCAACGAGAGCACCGCCAGTGATGGGAAGCCCCGTCAGTGACCATATTTCAACAAAGCGGCAACGCTGCCTGGAAGGGCAGATGAGTGGAACAAAGATGAGAGAAATACTCTTGTCGGGTGAAGTTCGACTACGACGTCCAACGCCTCCACCATACCCGAGGAACCCTGGGTCCGTGAAAAAATAGAGATGGGCTTCCAGAGCCGTACAACCCACGACTACTGGTCAGCTAGACAGGAGGATAAGGAGATCAGTCATCCACCACGAGGGGAGACCAGAAAGGAAACGTGTGATCCGTACCGGGGACGAAACCCCTACTAGCGGGGAACGTCGTAACAGACACCCGCTCTACCCGTCTTGGGAAGGCTCTCAGTCAACACCCGGAATGAGCAGTGAATGAACAACCACCATTGGCTTGAGGCGATATCACTGACATCTGAAGAGAGGTAGCACCAATGGCGTTACGGTATGACTACTAGAATCCAGGTCCCGCTTAGAACGGCAATCTAGTGTTGACGAGTGCCGTAGGGACTGATCTACTCAGTAGAACGCACTCAAAAGGTAGGTGCTGATCAGCCATGGTAACTACACCATCGCCATCTCCGAGCCGACGACAGAAGGACAATAGTCAACAATAATAATGAAGAGGACCGGCACTCATTGTAGTCTTCAACAAAAGATGATGTCTCTATTGGTCACATACAACACTGACGCGTTTCGGCTCACATCAAGAGCCTCTCTCAAACATATGGATATGGATTGGATGTGGCAGAAGGACAACAGTTGTCAGAGCCACGGACCCCCATTGGTAGTAAACCAGAAAGAGGCCAGAACTAAAGCCCATTCCCATGTGAGACTGGAGCTCCACAGCGTCCAGTGGTGATGCGATCCTCCGCCTGAAGGGAGGCCCTACAAGGGAAGCCCCAAGAGTAATGCTCACGCCATACTCCAGCCGAGGAGTAGGCCACACCGTAGAGGTCACTGAAACTCTTGTTAGAGGAATCCGTTGCCTGACGAAAGAACTGTGCAGAAGGAACCTCAGCATGTAGTGGTGACTCAAACACCCCTTGTGCGGAAGGGGCTACCGCATGCTCCGCCAGAGTGGACATGAGGGGAAGGCCTGAGGACATTCAGTAGAAGTGCTGGTATCAAGCTGGCCCAGCCAGTAGAGCTAACCTTAAACCCTCCACCTGACAAGGGCGCTGAATAGGAGCAACTGCCGAATTAGTACCAGGGCAGAACCCCTACCTGAGGGGGGCCGTCTCGCTACAGCGATTAGGAGCATCTAGCCCTAGCATGAAGACTACCCTGCGAAGGAGAAGCCGTTGTAGTAGCCACTGCAGATTGCCAGCATAACGCCCTCACCCAGACAAGGATGAGTGGTGGACGAAGCACCCGGAGTCGGTGGAATATTCGGCTTGCTGGATCTTGACCACAGTACTCTGTGCAGTGTGATTGACATGAAACGGTGGAGGCTCATAGGGATAGGGAGTCTCTAGGACACACAAGGCTGGTGACCCCCTTAGAACACAAAGGCCACAATCTTGTGTCCAATAAGTGCATGAAGAAAAAGGGATACAATATGAGAGTATCCATAGTATCCAGTGGCAGAATCCATATGCCACTAGATGGAGAATATCAGGCACCAGCGGTACCGACTGTTGCCACAGACCACCTGTGAAAGAAACCAAGGCATCTAGAGTCGTGGCGTAGCTGAAATACAGCATGCAAAGAGGCATAGTGATTCCCCCGTAACTGGATCGTTTGTAGAGCGTAATGCCCTAGGAAGTATGTGATGGCAAATGGGAGACCAACGGAAGCGCAAACCCCCGGTTAGGGAAGGGGGTAGCGAGATAGTCAGAACCGCGATCTACGGAAGTGTAATTACCCACTCAATGGAGGGGGAAAAATCTACGTCAAACACTGCGCCCAGTGGCAGTGCCAACGCTTTACCTATGATCGGGAGTAACATATCCAGTAAGTACAGTAACCCGAGGTAGTGCAAATACAACACCCATCGAAGGGGGTAACGCACCTAGCAGGAACTTGCAAATGACGAGTTCTGTACTCTGTGGGAAGTGCCATCATCCTACCCCAGTAAGGGGGTAATGCGTACGTAAACACTGCGACAGCAGTGAGAATGCCATAATGCCACCTATACAAAAGGTTAATGTATGCTGACTATACTGAGCTCAGTGGAACTTCAATTCCGCCACTCACAGAACGAGGGGCACCTATGGCTGGCATTGAGGCTAATGCTAGTGAGGTCAGTCCACCTCAGGAAGGAGGTAATACCCAAATTAAGCACTGTATCTAGTAGAAGAGTAAATGGTGCCTAAGGAAGGGGTTAACGCTACACCAGAACCGGTTAGCACGGACGTAATCTAGGAAAAATAATCCGGATTCATGTCGGAGTCCGAATAACTGTCCTGCTTCGGCCCACACGTGCGCAGTTCCACCTCTCAGCCTCTAGCCCATGGCTGTTGCAGGCTGTGGCGGTGTTGATATAAGAACCAAACTACCCCGGAGGTGGAATGGAACTAAAGGTCTGCTCACCGATTGCGCAGACGGTGCTCTATTAACCAAACGACCCAGGAGGGTGGATTGGGAACTTCCAGAGGTCCTCCGCTGAGTTGCGCAGGAGGAGAAACTCAAACAGACGCCCCCGGAGGGTGGATGGGAAGTTTCAGTTGTCCTCAACTGGATTTTTGCGCAGTTGTAGCACCATTAACCCACCGGCCTCAGAGGGCGGATTGGGATCCTCCAGATGTACCCCACTGGATTTATGCAGTTGGAGCATGATCAACCAAACGGCCCGGAGGGCGGATTGGGGACCCTTCGGATGTACTCCACTGGATTTACGTAGTTGGAGCATTATCAACCAAACGGCCCAGAGGGCGGAATGGGAATCCCTCAGATGTACTCCACTGGATTTGCGCAGTTGGAGCATAATCAACCAAACGACCTCAGAGGGCGGATTGGGATCCTCCAGATGTACCCCACTGGATGTATGCAGTTGGAGCATTATCAACCAAACGGCCCGGAGGGCGGAATGGGAATCCCTTCAGATGTACTCCACTGGATTTGCGCAGTTGGAGCGTAATCAACCAAACTGCCTCAGAGGGCGGATTGGGATCCTCCAGATGTACTCCACTGGATTTATGCAGTTGGAGCATTATCAACCAAACGGCCCGGAGGACGGATTGGGGACCCTTCGGATGTACTCCACTGGATTTTGCGCAGTTGGAGCATAATCAACCAAACGGCCTCGGAGGGCGGATTGGGATCCCTCAGATGCACTCCACTGGATTTTGCGCAGTTGGAGCATAATCAACCAAACGGCCTCGGAGGGCGGATTGGGATCCCTCAGATGCACTCCATTGGATTTTGTGTGCTGAGGAAGGCAGGATCTGTATGCGCATAATAATTTTTTTTTTTTTTTTTTTTTTATTATTATTTTTTTTTATTTATTTTTATTTTTTTTTTATTTTTTTTGGTGAGGACCTAGCCTGATATGGAGAGGAGGTCAGGGAGGGCTGTATACTGCAATATTAAGGCACATTGTGCCTGCAGACAGAAAACTAGAGTAAACAGGGGCCTGAAATGAGGGAGGAAGGTCCGGCCTAGAAGGCCGCAAAGCCGGGGACTAAATTATCACGCCGGCCGACCGAACTCACCGCTAGTCAGCACAGAGCGTACCTGGAGCGATGTCCGGAATGCGGTCGCCTGTGTCCACTGACCGCGGAAGCCCATCGGAGGAGTAAATAGCGTGGCCGGAGGGAAAAGAAAGAAATAGAAAAGGTAGGCCCGAATAAAGCCGGGGCCTAGATTTTGCGGCGTCCGGCCGAGTAGGGGAACCGTTCTGCCTGCTCTCCTGGGACGGCTTAGCGGGCTCCTGAAAAGGAGCCGCCGAGAAGATGCGTCGCTTGGCCGGCCGGGAAGCCACCCAGTCGGTCGGAGAGCGGGGTGACCGGAATAGGGCGCAGAAGGCGCCTGTTTTAGATCGGGAAGGGGTGAAAATAAGATGCCGTCGCCGCGGAATGGGATTAACCCTTTCTACTGAGGAGAGCTGGGCGACGGGTGGAGGATTCGTTACCCCCTCCAGAAGGTGGCCATGTGAGGGGGACAGGGAGGGACAGTAAAACTCACCTGTCTTCATCTGTGGTCTTCACCCTTAATCTTGTACCAGCAGGGCCACCCCACGACCGCTGGCACCAGGCATCAGGGGTCCAGGTAGAGAAGGGCTGGAGAGTAGGTGGCCCTCTTGCTGGCGGGAAGCAGGGGAGCGAGGCTGCCCTGGTCCGCTTTGTCTTCTTGGGGGGAGGCAGGGCGGTGGAGCAGGCAACACCGGCCAGCCTCCCAGGGAGACAGAGACGCATGCGAATCTGTGCCCCTTAACCTAATAAAATAAAATAAAATAAAAACAAAATTGTAAAAGAGCCACCCTGCTAAGCAGGGAGGTCTGCCTCCTACGACACTAAGCTAAAAACTGATATGCTCTCTCCAGGCTGGAGGGGGTATAGCCTGCAGGGGAGGAGTTATCACTTTTCAGCCTAGTGTCGCCTCCTAGTGGCAGCAGCAAGCTATACCCCACGGTCCTGTGTCCCCCAATGATACCAGCGAGAAATGATTTTTTCCATACACTAACAGCAAGCAGAGATCTTTAAAATGGTTAGAAGCTGAAACTCAAAGGGGGTCAGTTACTATCCTGAAATACGCCTATATTTAGCATATTTCAGGCGCAGATTGTGGCGAAACGGTTAGCTGCGCCGCATTCTGCAACTTTTCCCCCGCTTATGACAGGTCTAAAAAATGGGCACGGCGTGGGCGGGGACAGGCAGACAGGCCGCGCCTCATTCATTGTTTTCTACTACCGTTTTAGACGTAGAAAATGGTCTAAATGTAAGACAGCTCGGAAGCGGTCTTACATTTAGACTGGCGCTGGATGTGCTGAAGTTATGTAGAGGCCGACGCCTCTTCATAACTTTGGCGGATCCACCGCCAGCACACGGGGTTAAGACCGGCGCCTCCAAAGTATATTAAAAAGGACCCGAAACTTTATTCAACCAAATTTCATCCTGTATGTCAAAGTGTAAATGAATACTGATGGAATAAAATATATAGGTTTATGTTGGGTTAATATTTTTCTATCCACAAGACAGCAGGCAGAAAGCCATTTCTATCGCCCACCCTGCAGTGAACAGGGGGTTAATATGTAGAGACCTGGCAGTGAGAAGAGTGGCTGAGCATGTGTGTCCACCAGCACCCAGATCATGAGGTGGACGCGCACACTGCTATACACTTTGAACACCAGGTGGTGCCATACTACCTAAGGAAAATGTCATAACCCTTCCCTGGATCATGTGCATTTTGTATGACCTGTACAATGACTGAGATTTAATAGTGGGACACCTAAGAATGATAGATCATGGAGACCTTTGGGTGCTTGGCGACTTCAGTCATTCCTTCTTGAGCGCCTGGGACGTTCACTGGAACGACTTGGCTCTTCAGCAAAGCATTGTACCGTGGGGCAACAGGGATCGATAACCTGGAAGAAGCAAACACAGGAGCGGGTGAAGATGATGACATGTACATTCCTGGTCATGTATGAAGCTGGACATATACTGGTCTTGAGCATCCAGAACAGAAGTGTTAGCGGATGACTGCAAATTATAACACTGAGAATTATCGCAATCATTGGCTAGAACATGGGGACGTAATATCACCATCCAAGCTCGACCACAGTAAGGAGGAGTCTGTATGGACCAGTGGTCGAGAATGCTCGCTGCCACTCCATACAACTCTATGGGGAGACATAGCAAGGGTTAAGAAACTCACTGATCTAACATTTCTCACCTATCTAGTAGTAATAAATATCATTAAGTAGTGACTCTGATCACAGGGACAAGCAGAGCTGTACAACAACAGTGCCAGATAGTAAGAACATAGCCTTACGGGAGATAAAGCATTGAAAGGGAGTCCTAACAGCGACCTCCCTATCCAGCTGTTTGCATAGACAGACAGCTGTGGTTCACCAGATTAGAACGCTGGTTTTCTGTTGTTGGCTTCGTTCCTGAGTTACGATACTTTTTCTTAATATGCAAATTAGGCCTTTGGTGCAATGAAGGCATGACCATTGCTCTTGTTGCACCTCCTTTCCGTGGGCAGACTCCTTCTCTGTTTTGCCACTGCTTGGCCCTGTCAATCAAAGCAGCGAGGGAAAGGCTGACAACAGAAAGGAGCGGAGCCCGAGAGCAATGGCGACACCCTTATGTCACCAAAAGTCCAATTAGCATATTAAGAAAAATAATTCTAACTCAGAAATGGAGCCTGGGATCAAAAGAAGAAAAACTGTTTCAATCAAGTGAACCAGAGCTATGTGTCTATGCAAACAGTTTGATAGGGAGAATGATGGTGACAGATTCACTTTAAAGGGTCAGGCTACAGAGAATCCAGTCAGATGAACTACAATGCCCAGCTTAAAGGCTATGTACACCTTTGGTGCAAATGTTTTTTTATTTTTATTATTCCATTGTACTCACTTTTTCAATTGGTCTTTATTAAAAATGATGAGCCGTTTTCCCTGCACAGCTTTCAGTTTATCTGAATTTTCTCTCTGCTCCCTAATGCACGGAGGGCTCCTCATCTTTGACCTTAGCTCAGTTCTTATCTTACAGAATGAGGCTTAAATAAGTGTTTATGACTGTTTAGTAATTTAGAGATAAGGGTTATTAGATGACCCTCACAAAGTGAAAGTATCATTCATACAGCTAGAAAAACAGTTAACCCTTTGTGACAGAAAGGCTCAATATTTTTTAATAAAGACCAATTGAAAAAAATATTTTTAGCTCAAAATGAGTAAAATGCTATCCTAAATACATAAAAAAATTGTCCCCGAAGGTGTACATAGAAACATAGAATGTGTCTGCAGATAAGAACCATTTGGCCCATCTAGTCTGCCCAATATACTGAATACTATGAATAGCCCCTGGCCCCATCTTATATGAAGGATGGCCTTATGCCTATCCCATGCATGCTTAAACTCCTCCACTGTATTTGCAGCTGCCACTTCTGCAGGAAGGCTATTCCATGCATCCACTACTCTCTCAGTAAAGTAATACTTCCTGATATTACTTTTAAACCTTTTCCCCAATAATTTAAAATTATGTCCTCTTGTAGCAGTTTTTCTTCTTTTAAATATTCTCTCCTCTTTTACCTTGTTGATTCCCTTTATGTATTTAGTACATAGCCTTTAAAAGGTGTTTTCTGGGATTTAAATAAATCGATGACTTACCCTCATGACAGATCACCAATATTTGATCAGTGGGGGTCTGACTCTAGGAACCCCCACCAATCAGTTGCTTGAAGGGGCTGCGGTGATTGTATGAGAGTTGCAGCTGCTACCTAGGCCAATGACGTCACATTCATCAGTCGCATAGCCTTTCTGCAGCTCAATCCCATTCAAGTGGGCCTCACTATGCTTGTACCAATAACGGGGGCCCCCTCCGACAGCTGATCCAGCGGGGGGTGCTGAGCATCAAACCCTCACTAATCAATATATTGACGATCTATCTTGACAACAGGTCATCAATATGCAAGTCTTGGATAAAGTCATCTATACTGGACAGCAACGCTGCAGGTCCGCCCCGAACACCCGATTAGTTTTATCTAAATAGGTTCTGCGTGGATTAATACATCTGTATAGCGATCTGATCCGTTTTTTTTACACAGTTTCAGGTCCACTCCATAAATATCCGATTCAAAGTGGATTTCCAAGCCCACAAAAATTATGAAAAGCATGTGAATGCTGAGGCCAGTGATTGTAGCGACATATGGAGTAGTCATGGACGGTGCAGTGCTGGAAACAAAGACCAGCGAGAAGTCGCCCTGTATATTTTTAAAATGTGTTTTCTAGGATTTGGAGCTCTGTATCAGAAACATTTCCCACTAATAACATATTAAATCAGCACAAAACCTATTTCAAAGATAAAATACTGGCTGCCTACAGACACCCCTAGGGGGAGCTTATGAGCTTACTGTGTACTGTTACTAGTATCCCATCAAGTCGTAAGCTCCCTCTAGTGGGGGCTGCAGGTAGTTAAAAGTTTATTTTTAAAATCTGTCTATGCAGGGGATTTGGAGCTCTGTATCAGTAAAACAGAACTCCAACCTCTAAAACGTTAGACTAATCAGCACAGGATTTTCTAGTAACCTTTACGCAGCACAATTCTCGTTTCTAATCATTTGAATTATCGTCCCATACCTGCTGCTAACCCTCCTGCCTAGACTCAAGACCAATTTACGTCACTCATCAACATTATGGCTGAGGACAACCACAAGGTAGAAGGGCACATGCTGAACAAGCAGAGGCAAGCAGATCATTTCCGTATGAAGTCAGGCAGAAAAAACAGATGATGACTAGGCCGAAGCAGTGCAGGGCCTGGCTGGACACGGTCTGTAAGGATGGATGAATTCATGAAGACTTAACTACTGCAGAAACCATGATACTGACCCACTGATGAGATGCAGGGTGACAACTCAGGCCATGGTAGAGGCAAAGTGTGAACGTAGCCTGATCTATGGTGAAAATGATCCAGCCAGCCCCTGAACAAAACACAATCACAAACCTCTGGACTAAGCAACATTCACAATCTCGGAGGGCTTATACAGGTCACTGCTGGAAGATGAGGGGTCATTACTCTGCACAGGGACCAACCAAATTCTAGTAGCTTGGATATTGTGGGAGAGGCGTAGAAGGGCAGCAGAATTCACTGTAGACAAGGTGCATTCACTGCGTAAAAGGCGCAAGAAAGCTGGCCTCCTGTGGTCCCCTTTAAAAAGCCCTTTAGAATTGGATTAGGTGGTGTCCGGGTGATAACTGGTGAACATTCAGAGCAGCTCTCTGCACATCACAGGCTTTATATTTGGAAAATGACCAACAAGCTGCTGATGATGGATCTTATGCCAGTGATGGCTAACCTCCGGCATTCCAGCTGTGGTGAAACTACGACTCCCAGCATGCTCCATTCATTTCTATGGAGTTCTGAGAACAGCCAAGCAAGTGTACACCTTGGGGGTCATAGTTTTACCACAGCTGGAGTGCCGGGGGTTAGCAATCACAGGCTTATGCGACAAATCATGGTGGGCCTGTCTGGGACGGGGGATTTCTGCAAGACCCATTCAGAAGAATGAAACAGTCACACAAATTTCTGCAACATATCTGGACTGTGTGAATATACACTTAAAACCGTCCGTCTCACATCAGCAAATGACATTTATCATGTACAGAAAGTTAATGCAAGCCACTTACTATTGTATTGTGATTGTCCATATTGCTTCCTTTGCTGGCTGGATCAATTTTTTCAGCAAATTATACACTGCTGTTATCCAGGGGTTACGACCACCCTGCAATCCAGCAGCGGTGGTCGTGTTTGCACACTACATGAAAAAGTGCCAGCCCCTCTGGTGACCGGGACCGTGCAATAAGCATGAATGTGCAGCAGCTCCTATTCCAGCCTACCTCGTATCTACTCTGCAGGGTGGTCGTAACCCCCAGAAACGAGCCGTGTAATGTGATGGAACCCAGCCAGCAAAGGAAGCAATATGGACAGTCCCAATACATTAGTAAGTGCCTTGTATTAACTCTCTCTACACTGATGATAACCCCTTTAATATCCCTGACAGCCTGGCTTATTTTTTTAAAGGGAACCTGTCATCAACTTTATGCAGACCTCACTGAGGGCAGCATAAAGTAGTGACAGAAATGCTGATGTCAGCGGTGTGTCACTCATGAGCTAAAAGTAAGTGGTTGCTGAGAACCAGGATCATAATGATTACAGCACAGGCCTTGAAAAGAGTCAAATCTACCTGAGAAGAGTCATGGTTACTCCTAATCTCCTGCTCCTGTAGCTCATCTGCTGATGATTGGCAGTTCTCTCCTAGAGAGAAAGGGAGAAAACTAGGATAGAAGCCTGTCAGTCATCAGCAGGTGGGCAGGAGAGCAGGGAATTCATGAATAACCAGGACTCTTCTCAGATGGCCGGGACTCTTTTCTAGGCCCAGTCTGCAATGATTGTGATGTTGGTTCTCGGCAACCACTTACTTTTAACTTATAAATGACAGACCGCTGAAATCCACTCACCTGCCTCTACTTTATTCTACCGTTAGTATGGGTAGCATAACGTTGATGACTGGTTCCCGTTAGAAAAAGGGTCTTCATTATTTTTGTTCACCCAGAAACAGCCATTCTTGCCCATGGATGGTTTCTGGGCAACAATTGCAATGTTAGAATTGCCCCCAAAAAATTGGGGGGGGGGGGAGACCCTTTTTCTAATCTAATCAGACTGCCAGGAATATTACAGGGATATTCACACTGGGAAAATTAGTTGCAAAAGTGTGTGACTGTTTCGCTCAACTGAATGTGCCTGTAAGCAATCCACGTGCTTGCTGCAGAAAATAAAAACCATTCAGATGTATGAAAGATTCTGTGTAACAAATGTTCCGGGCGCACATACATATAAAAGAAAGGTCGGCCGAAGTGGCCAACTGTCTTATGTGTTTGGCGGTGTCCAGACTCCACCCTGACACAGGAAAAAGAAGGACTGGGTAGTTGGATTTCAAACACACCAAGTCCTTTGTTCTCACAGGACTTCTATTTGAGAACACATGCATGCTCAACAAAGCAAAGTATGCATGGAAGCATCAGGAGGAACAGCTTTTGGCTGAATATACAGCTGTCTAAGGTGTATGTTGTGTGTACCTTAACTCTAACAAGCTTGACACTGGTACGCATTCAAAGTGATATAGAGACATAGATCTGCAAACAGCAGTCTGCTGATTTTTCTTTTTAAAGTAGCCATACAGGATTTGTTCTTTCAGTAATAAAAAAAAAAAAAAAAAAAGGCAAAATCTATATTACACAAAAAACAGGGAAGCATCAGGTTATTTGTTTCTTTTCTACTTAAAGGGGTTGTTTCATCTGGGACTTTGATAGCATATTGCTAGGATATGCCACCAGACAGATAGTTTCTGGTCTCAGAGGTGGGCCCCAAAACTATCTCCAAAATGGAATTCTGAAAATATCCTGCTTGGCTATTTGAGAGTCCCGTAGATGTGAATGTAGAGCGCAGCATGCAAGCGCAGCCACTGCTCCATTTACTTCTATGGTACTGCCAGAGTTAACCGAGCCAGCGCTCAGGTATTCTCGGCAGCCCCATAGAAATGGAGGACGGCCGCACAGACGCAGCTGCTTTCTGCTCGATTCAGGGGTCCCATTCTGGATATAGGTGCAGGTCCCAGAGATGGCCTGACATTGTTGGCACATCCTAGCGATATGTCACCAATGTCTCAGATGAGACAGTCTCCTTAAGAAGAAGCAAAGGGAAGATGGTAAAAGTTGTGTTTAAAAGGGGCACCCATACATATTCTACACTGCCTGATCTGATGTCGGCCATGGAGTTGACAAGGCAAAAGTCTGACACAGCAAGCATCATATACGGGTCCTATAGCAATTAATGGGACCTGTGCATGCTCCTCACTAGGTGTCAGAGGGTTCCAGAACACAACAGCCCAGACTGCAGAAGTCTCTCTCCATGCCTGACGTCAGATCAGGCAGGACAGCAAACCTGCGCAACCTACATCCTAATATACTTCAATGTGAACTAACATATGAAATATCCCCACGAAGAGTCATCCTAATAGAGCTCCCACTGCCAGGTGATGGTACGCTTGCTGCAATCTTCTCTCTGTGGCAGTGAATGCACCTTTGTACACGACACTTATTTTAAGCTACAGCTGCGAGACTCTTCAGCGCGACAGTCACGTGATTGTGTTCATTATTTCTTTTTTTCGTTAAGCTATAAAATGATGGAGTTGGCAATGTACGCTTACACAACTGGAAGCTATATGCCAAAGGCCAAATAAAAAGAAAAGAACAAAAAAAAGAAAAGAAAAATAAGTGTCCAGTAATACCTTCTTACAGATAGCTCGCAGCTTGAAAGCAGAAAAATGAAATGCAGAGTTTACTGAGAAAATTCACGCCAAGATCCGTTCCCACAAGTCAACGTTTGGTTGGGGGCGAGTCAATGGAGTCATGAAGACATTCACAGATAGGATAGGAATAAGGTATGGGTGTTACAGTAACGCCTTAGGTCTAAGGAGCCTGCAGGACATGGTGTTACCCATGTACTGCAGACCACTAGGGCAGTAGTCGAGAGGTCAGTAGGGGGCGCTCTAATGGACAGAGCAGCTTTCCAAACCACACTGCAGGGAGTCGCCGTTTACCTTCTTGTTAAATGCCCAGATTTTGTCCCATTCCATGTTCACAACAGATCGGGAGGAGCCCTGCAAACAGAACCACAGAAACGTAAAGGTTTTTTTAAGAACTTTTTTTTTTACCCCATTGACATCACTAAGGAACAAATACAGCACTAAAATTATGATATCACAATGTCTTCTATTAAGGCAGCTCCAGGAACACAAGGCCATCAATCACTGCAAATGCCTATATTTCTATCATGTGTGAACAGGACCCAACTAACTTCCTCTGACCCGCTGTTCTTATGTATCGCTATTACGTGTCGGCTAATTCACTGAACAAATACATTTTGAGCATCTGAATGGGGTCATCTCTACAGCAATGGATTTTCACAAACGTCCTTCGGCTACTTGGGATGGATTCCAAATTTTTGATCTGTTAAGGTTTGCATATTTATTTTTTACTAAAAATGAAAAAGGATACCATTAGGGGGCGACAATTCACCAAAGATCGTAAACCAACTATAGGGAATCCTACGCTTTTCCATCAGCATGCTCACATCACCTGCAGGATACCAGGAGGTTGTGATACTCAATGGGGGGCATTAATTAAAGCTTTTACGCCACTGGCGAAGGCTATAATTTCAGACTTTTTGAACAGCGGCGGGGCCCAGACGAATGCACCTTATTTATAAAGCATCTGCCTTGGTGCATCTTACTGCAGCGCACAGGCAGGGGCGGATTGGTCATAGACCTTACAGGGAAATTTCCTGGTGGGCCAATACCCAGTGGAGCACCCAAACCCTTCTCTCTGCCGCTGGCCAAGTACATAATGCTCTCTCAGGGGTAATTAAAGCTGTTTAGAATCAGGTACTCTGGCCAGCGACCACACATGCCCTCCTGAATTCAACTGTTGTAGCCCGCATCTCACCTACTAAGCCCCCTGTTCTATATCCTAGTCAGAGACAACTGGAGGATGACAGAAAATGGCATCTATTGATGGCTACCATAGAGGGAGAGGTTTTGGGGCAATATATTGGACTACAATATGGTATATGGTTCTGGGGGACGGTATTTTGCGCTACGGTATTGTTGACTGCGCCTTCTGTCAATTTGGACCCACCTAAAACATGGGGCCACTTTGCTTTTTATTTTCCTAGGCCACTTTAAGTTCCCAGTCCACCTCTGCGCACAGGGGATGGAGGCTGGGGTGTAGGAACACCGGTCTTTATACATTTTATTAGCTGTGGAATAATGGCAGATTCCATCAGGAATTAGCATCAGCATCACCAAGGGACAAGGTAAGTAGCCCAGCCTCTGGCTTTTGCCTGTAACTTTAAGCATGTATGTACTTCTTATGGATGTATTTTCGTATATTCTTTAAGGGAGATAATATCCCAACTTACATTCTGTTGCGGAATAAAAAGGGGGCATCGTCCCCTTAGACAAGGAAACGTCTGATAGATGCGGACCCGCACTAATTTCCAGAACAGGGGTCCCCCATGCATGCATTCACATTTATTCAAGCAGGGACCGCTGTTCTAGAGATGTGTGAACTACATCTATCAGACAGTTCTAGTGTATACCAGTGATGGCTAACCTCCGGCACTCCAGCTGTGGTGAAACTACAACTCCCAGCATGCTCCATTCCTTTCTAAGGCGTTCTGAGAACAGCCAAGTGTACATCTTGGGAGTTGTAGTTTTACCACAGCTTGAGTGCAGGAGGTTAGCCATCACAGGCGTCTGAGATGAGAATACTCCTTCAGGCAGGGACGATAATTTCTTCCTGCACTGACCTGTGCAGCTATGAACTGTTTCAGCCCCTCCACAGTCATTCCTCTTCTAAGAACTCCTCGCACAGTTGGGAACCTGGGGTCATCCCTACAATAGAAAGAGGCAGAGGAAAAGGAAAAATAATGCATTATTTTCTGTGTAAAGCATGGTGGATATGGTAGACAAAGAATCTAGCTGTGCTTACCATGCTATTCAGTCCAACAACTTAAGGTTAAAGGTCCTGTTGTACTGAACAGGCTGAAATATTGTGGCTCAGCAATCATTATGGAGTCATACCCCCAACACTTACCTGGTCCCCCAAGTGGTCTCTACTGCCTGGTTCCTCTCGACACCAGAATGTGAGCAGCCATATTTCCTGTGTCAAGAACAACCAGGAGGAAGAGACTGGCGGGAGACCAACTAATCACAGCTGCACGTTCACCAGTCTCATAAGTCCACTGTCTCGGGATAACCTAAGATTCTCTGCAGTCGTTTAACACACAGACAAAAGAGAGGAACCATTTTATTCAGCATGATGAGCCCTACCAGCCAGTATGTCTGTTTAATAGGGTTGATCCTGGTGACAGAGCCTCTTTAAGTGATGGCCTATGCTGGGGATAAGCCATCGGTGGGATCAATAGAAACAGCACTGCAGTAATAAAGCTCAGTCTATAAGGCTCCATTCACACGTCCGCAAAATGGGTCCGCATCCTTTCCGCAATTTTGCGGAAAGGGTGCGGACCCATTCATTCTCTATGGGGACGGAATGTGCTGTCCGCATCCACATTTGCGGATCCGCACTTCCGCATCCGTGCTTCCGTTTCCGCAAAAAAATAGAACATGTCCTATTCTTGTCCGCAATTGCGGACAAGAACAGGCATATTCTATTATGTCGGCAATGTGCGGTCCGCAATGTGCGGTCCGCAAAATGCGGAACGCACATTGCCGCTTTCCGTGTTTTGCGGATCCGTGTCTCCGTGTATCCGCAAAACACATTGCGGACGTGTGAATGGAGCCTAAAGGTTGAAGGAGCTGTCTGCTTTCAGCACCGAAGCTAGAAATTAATGGGAGCATGGGCCACGCATGCGCGGCACGCTCCCATTTACTTCTATGGGAGAGGCTGGGATTTGCGCTTGGTGGTGATCGGACCCCGGGAAATCTGGGAACCTCCAGCCACAGCGTTCTCAGCTCCGTTCTCAATATAGGTGCGGGTCTGAGCGGTGGGACCCGCACCTATCAGACAATGGGGGCATATCCTAGTGATATGCCCCCATTGTCTAAGATGGGAATACCCCTTTAATAAAAGGTGGACAACCCCATTAACTCTGCTGCCCGGTTAAACAGCTCCACCTCACTGGTTCCCCATTGCACAACAAATTTAGTTCAGCGACATACAAGCCCGTCCACAACCAGTCGCCTCCATACACCTCTGACCCAATCCCTCGATACCTCCACACAATCTCTGATCTTCCCCGGCCCTCCCTCTTTGCCCGCCTTTTATCTGCCCCTTGCAAAATTAAGATTCCTCTCTTGCAGCCCCATAATCTGCAGCTCACTGCCCAACCCTACAAATCTTCAGAAAGCAACCTGAAAACCCACAGTTGTGAGATGAACTGAACTCATCAATGAGCCTGACCAGTGCTCAACTCTACATAACAAGCACAGGTTTCTCGGTTGGTTCTCCATATCCAGTGTGTATATTGGTAGCTTTGCACTTACCAACCATCCACAAGGCCTTCGTTAACAAACCAGGTGAGTTTTCTCTTGGACAGGACAGTGTTGTTGAGGTTCAGGCGGCTGTACTCCCAAATGTAAGGTTTCCTAATTCCCAAGGCATCGATGATCCAATAGAACTGCTCGTCCCGGTCGTGATACTCGGTCGTTCTCAGCGCATGCGTGACTCCTTCTAAACTGTCCACTATTGGGCAGGCAAAGTCATAGGTGGGGTAGATGCTGCAGAGGAAAGCACAGGACAGACAAAAATAAATAATTAAGGAACTATCCGGATACAACAATGCAATTTTTGATATTAGTAAAAATGTCTGACTAATGAGAGCTGAATGAGCACTGCCGGCCGGACCCTCTGTCAGAACCTGGATTTACTCACTTGTACTTGGCCCCAGTCCGGGGATGTGGCTGAGTCTTGCAGCGGAATAACGTGGGGTCTCGCATGCATCCGTTGTTGGAGTTCATGTCAATTTTAGCTCGAAGGCAGCAGGTCTGACCCAACGCTGAGCCCTTCTTCATTTCCTCCCACATTTGCTGGTTCTTCTCCACCGCTACGAGGAGAAACATGTCTCATACTCACAGTGCAGGATTTATTAACCAGAATATGTATTGCGGCCAGGGCGCAGTTCACATTAATATAATCTAATTGGAAAACTAAATTATATTTAAAAAAAAAAAAAAAAAAGGTATTTTGACTGGAGAAGATCCAGGTTGGGAGGTTCATCTGGGTGAGAGGTGTTTAAGTGGGGCGCATATGTATGATGATATACAAGCTGAGCAAGGTTTGCAAACCATGTTTTCTGCAAACAAGAACCAGTATTCCCACATAATGCACTGTATTGTCTGTCGAGATAAACCATGCTGTCATTTGGGCCCTTCTCCATACCATACATCAATGCAGGGACGGATGTAAAGTGGTCATCCCAAAATGACAACGGGATAACTGTCTGATTGAGGGGGGTCTGAGCTACCAATAAGATCAGGGCCCCGTGTCAAGCATGACAGGAGAATACAGCGCTCTTCTGTCTCCGGGACTCTCAAGGGCTTTGATAGGAGCGGTAATGTGCACGCTTGACTGTCTACCCTATTAAAATGGGGGATATGAAACTTTATTCTCATGATCGGTGGGGTCCCAGTGCCCAGATCCTCATGATCAGACACTTGTGGATAGGTGGTATGCTATTACTCTGGGAAAACCCCTTTAAAGGTGTTGTCCGGGTTCAGAGCTGAACCCGTTATTTTTACCCAGGCAGCCCCCATGAGGCTAGCATCGGAGCATCTTATGCGCTGCCTTGCCCTGCGCTATATCGCGCAGGGCACGGGCTCTTTTGCTTCCGCCCGGCAGCGTGTTCGATGACGTCACCGGCTCTGATGGGTGGGCTAGGGCAGCGCTAAATCCCACCCTTCAGTGCTGGTGACATCACTGAGCTTCCTGGCAGCCCCATGGAGAGCCCCGGTACGTCACTGGATCTCCAAAAATGCCTTTGTCCTGCGCGATTTAGCGCAGGGCAAAGAGGAGCATCAGAGCATGAACTGCTCTGATGCTCAAGTCAGGGGGGCTGTCGGGGTGAAAATGGAGGAATGTCCGGGTTCAGCTCTGAACCCGGACAACCCCTTTAAGCACATAAGTGATAAGGGGATGGCAATGCTCAGTCTTCAACTTGATCACATATTCCCAGGAGGAGTGATAGAGGAACGGCACTATGCAGAATACTAATGTTCCAGAACTAAAACAACCTTGCCAAGAGAGAAAAAGGAATGTCCTTAAATGACGGACGACCTTTGTTTTGTAGATTTGTATTAGATGGCGCTAAAGATATCTGGAGATTAGCAATGTTTGTTTGCCCAGTCCCTAGCCATGTAATGTGCAGCTCTGTTCTCCTGGATGGTTCTTACTGTTGTTCCTGTGCTTTGACACGGTCCTCTGCTCGCGCTCTGCCTTCATCTGCTCGGCGGGGGTATCGTCCACATAAGCCTTTCCCTCTCGAATGAGTTTCTCAGCATATTCGATAATCTTATTAAAGTGATCAGATGTGTACGTGAACTGGTCGGGCTTGATCTGAAGCAATGAGACGTCTTCCAGAATAACCTGAGAACAAGACCAGCAAGGGAATAGACATGTTAGAGCTTAGAGGTCTTTCTTTAGGACCAGTGACCACCACCGACGGTACAGGTTATAAAGTTATGTGGGTGCAAGTACAAAATGTACAGACAAAGCATTTAATACTGCACAAGGTTTGCATCTTAAAGAGCGGCTGTGTGTGTGTGTGTGTGTGTGTGTGTGTGTGTGTGTGAGTGAGTGATATTTTAATATATGCAAATAAGCATCTAGGAGCTACGGGGGCGTCGCTGTTACACCTAGAGACTCTGCTCTCTCCAACTGCTGTGCCCTCTCCACTTTGACAGGGCCAGAAATGATGATATTTTCACTGCCTGTCCCTGTAAATTAAAGCGCAGTGGGTGCGGCAGCTGCAGAGAGAGCAGAGCCTCTAGGTGTAATGGCAACGCCCCCGTTGCTCCTAGAAGCTCATTTGCATACACTTAATTTTTCTCAGCAATGCAGGCACATATGAACATGGGACCAACACAGATGTCTTCAGCTCTCAAGTGCACATGTAACAGGCCAGAAAGCGTCATAGGTGCAAATGTTATTAAAGCAATATTTAGCTTTTTTTTTCCCTGAAAGATGGGTACAGATCACATCATGGTTATTCCCTGTGATACACCTTCTTTACTGTCTCATTGTACGCCACCATCAGCTTACAAGGGGTTAATCAAGAGATCAGAGGTTTTACGGCTGCAGTGTCTGTGCGTTCACAGCATCATAATATTAAGGGACAGAACGGAGTGTCCAGAGGTTAATACAGTATAGCTGCGGTAGACCCATCAGGTAATACTGAACAGGGACAGCATACAGAACGTCCATTTACCTTTTCAAAATCTTCCTTTTCTTTCTCTGGGTTGGTGTCATCGAACCTCATGATGAGCTTCCCTTTGAAGGTCACCTGGTAATGCTGATTGAGAAGAGCGGCCTTGGCATGTCCGATGTGTAGGTATCTGAGGACATAATCACACTTTACTGTCACACCGCAGGACTGCATTTTACCAGAGGACTACAGGGACCATCTCATAAAGACACCAATAAACGGTGGCAAGGTGGAGGGACCACAGACTCGGCTTCTCTAATGCGGTTATCGCCCCGGAAAGCCGTGCCTAGCTATAAATTTATAAATCACCACCGCAGAAGAAATGTAGCACTAAAGATTATGTACACTGTTAAAGCCACACTTAATTAGGGCATTTAAGATACACTCTGGTGTTCCGAATCAATGTACCCTCAGGGGGTTAAAATCCATGCGTGGTAGAAAGACTGAACACTGACACAGAAGTTGGTCAAAGCAATCTTACTCTCTCTTTTATTACATGAGGTAGATAGATATAGATATATATATATATATATATATATATCTCTATCTATCTTCAGAAGAGGGCAGTCCTCACTGAGACACAAACCATTGTTTCATTGGTCAAAGGGAAAAAACGAGATTTTTGTATAACTTACCAGTAAAATCTCTTTCTCGCTCTTTCCTTGGGGGACACAGAAGACCTTGGGTATAGCTCATCTCCATAGGAGGCGTGACACTAAGTGAAAACTGTTAAGCCCCTCCTCCACAGCTATACCCTCAGCCTGGAGAGAGAGGCTGCCAGTTGCGTGTCCAAGTAGTGAAAAAAAAGGCAAAGTCCAAAAGTGGAACCAACAAGCCAACTACCCAACGGGTAAAACAACTCGGAAACCGTGTAGAGAAAAAACAAAGAATGGGTGGGTGCTGTGTCCCCCAAGGAAAGAGCGAGAAAGAGATTTTACTGGTAAGTTATACAAAAATCTCGTTTTCTCGCCCAGTTTCCTTGGGGGACACAGAAGACCTTGGGACGTTCAAAAGCAGTCCAAAAGGGGGAGGGACCACAGCACCAAGGCGAATCACCCGAAGGCATCAAGAAACCGCCGCCCGCAGACCAGGCGGCCCAAGGCAGCATCTGCCGAAGCCAGAGTATGCACCCTGTAGAACGCTGTAAGGCAGACCAGTGACCGCCGCGCACAGACGCATGGCCGAAACCAAATGCCACCGGCCCAGGAGGCACCGACCGCTCCGGTGAAACGAACGGTGACACCAAAAGCAGAACCCTGCCCTTGGTGCGGTAACCACAGCAACAACCACTGTGAGAAAGCGGAGGAAAGCCACCCCGGAGGCCACCAACCCGTTGCGCGGACCTCCTGGAAAACCAAGAGACCGAACGTCGACAAGAGTCGGAGATCTCCAAGTAAAAACCGCAAGGCCCAAACAACTCCCAAATCGGTGAAGTGTCCGTTCCCGGGGGTGGGAAGGGGAGGACGAAAGCCCCGTTAAAATGAAAGACAAACACCACCTTCAGAAGGAAGGAAGAGACGGGATGGAGAACAGCCCTGTCCCGAGGAAAGAGAAGGCTCGGAACAAGAAGGGCCGCCACCCAGGCACCCGCCAGAGACACGACGGCTACGGAAACATAACCGTACAGGACAGAAGGAGTAGAGAGAACTCCTGTAACGGCTCCAAGGGAAAGATTGGAGCGCCAAGAGCCCAGTATGCAATGCCCAGGGCGGTACCCAGGGGCAGTACGAGGGAACCCCAAAGCCGCTCCACGGAAAAGGGCCCTGACAGGCCCAGAGGGCCGGGGAACGCCGAAAGGGGAAGGACAGCGCTGACACTTGACACTTCAAGCAACAGAGTCCCAGTCCCAGATCCAGGTCGGACTGGAGAAAGACAGAACCATGGAGAGAGAAAGGCAGAGTGGGGGAACGCCCAGCTTCCCACAGAACCCCCGGTAAAACCCCTAAGTCCTACAACAGATCCTGGACAAAACACGGCCAGGAGCGAACACTAGCGAGCCCGCTAGAGTCGCCTGGGCAAGCGGGTGAAACCCAATGTGAACAGGCGCAGACCAGTAACACCGGCAGAACGGTCGGCAAAACTGGTCCCGTCGGCCCCCGAGCAACGTAGTCCTGTAACCACCCGGAGTGGGGGAGCAGAAGGACAGACGGAAGGAACCGAAGGGTCCGCCCAGCAACCGCCAGGACAAGACAGGCTAAAGTCCATGCTGATGTAGCCACCACAGGAAGACGTCCTACAGTCCCGGTGTGGGAGATCTAATGACAATCTCGACCGAATGGGGGTCCTCCCAAGTTACAGCCAGAGTGAACAAGGGAGACAGCACGAGGCCAAGAGGAACATCAGAACCATCCACATGAACAACCAAGCTCTCCCCAGAGGGGAGGGCAGCGAAGGAACAGCCACTGAAGCGCGGCCGGGGCAAAAGCCACATCGGAGGGAGCCGAGCCAAACCGAGTGGGAGCCAAGCAGAGCCGGCGAAAAAAGGCAGTCGAGACAGAGGCCGGCATAACACCCTACAACTGAAAGGAGGAGTGGGCAACAGGGAAGCCATAGGACAGCTCAAAGGCAGAACCCCGCTCACCGAGACGCCCGGTTCACTGCCACGCAGAAGGCGAGTACCCTGAAGAACCCAAGGTGGAGGTCCTACGGACCTGGGTAAGTGAGCACCCAAGAGCAGCTGGGTGACCATCCCGAGAAAAGCGGCCCGAACCCGGTAGCGGACCAGCCTAAAGCGCAGAGGGGGCGCCAAAAGAAAAAACTCATACTGCACGACACCCGAAGAGGAGGAAAAAACAGTAGCAGGCGAGGGAACAGCAGTCCCGCCAGAGCTAACGCAGAAATCGAGTGGCACTGCAAACGGCACTCTCGACCCAGTGACCACTTGCGCCGGGAAGCGAGTGCACGGGAGAACGAAAGGGTACGTATCAAAGAACCACGAACACTCCCCAGGTGGAAAGGCCAACGGACATGGTGGATGCCGAAACAACGGGACCACAATATACAGGCCAAACCAGAAAAACGAGCACCACCCAGCTCGGCGAAGTAGAGAGCAAGTAGAGCCCATCTACTCATATCTAAAGAATACACCTTTGAATACAGCGGCATACTTGTAATGCTTGTATGACAGCACCCAAGGGTTATACAGGTGGACAGAATGATCTCTTTAGAGAAGAGTGCAAGGCCCGTGACAGCACCACATCCCAAGAGAAAAAAGGGTATGTCGCAGGAGGAAGTGAGGCATACGTA
The DNA here is from genome assembly GCF_014858855.1 of Bufo gargarizans. NCBI lineage: Eukaryota > Metazoa > Chordata > Amphibia > Anura > Bufonidae > Bufo > Bufo gargarizans. Next base: position 510,924,113 of record NC_058083.1, read on the forward strand.
CGAACAGCCCCGCAAGCAGTGAGAAGGCCAACCCACCTATGGGAGGAGAAGGCATACACGGCCCAAACAACGGACAGAGCGCACCAGAAAATTCCGCTCACTGCAAAAAAATAGTCACCCAGTGAAGGGGATCAGCCACAGAGCCCAACAGTATCAACGGAAGTGCAAAGTGCAACCTGAAAGGGAGTGATGCACAAGACATCAGTATGGCATGCGATGGGAACGCAGGCAGGCCCCCCAGAAAAGGGGGAAATGCACCTGGCAACACTGCAGCTGGTAAGAATGCAAAGGCCCGTCCCAAAGGGGGGTTGCCCAAGGCCAGTAACAACTTCAGAGAAGTAGAACATACCATAGTTCGCCCAGAAGGTGACTAATCACATGGCCGCACAGTACCCAGCGGGAACGCAGGAGGTCCGCCCAGAGAAAGGGGGACATGCACGGGGTTATCTTACCATAAAGCGAGTGCGCAATAACCCACCTAACACCGAATACTGTGAGAGTGCAACTACTCCACAACGAAGGAGAACAAGCAAGAATCCCGCACAGCATTTCAAGGACAGCCATGGGTCACGTGAGGGTGCAAATTCTTGCCCATGGATGAGGTGGGCCGTGTATGGCCCGCAACATATCCGGCGAAAGAGCAGTATTCCACCCAGAAAGGGGCGGGTAATGCACACGGCCGTCATCGCATCCAGCAAAAATGCAAGCACCCCGCCAAGGATGCGGGACATGCACATGGCCAGCAACGCACTGGCGAGAAAACAACCACAGTCAGTGGCGTTGTGCATATGCCGCCTGAGGAAAGGATACATGCTCATTGCTGGCAGCGATTCCAGTGAGTGCAGCACACCACCCAAGGAAGGTGTCGTGCACATGGCCGGCAGCGAATCCAGTGATAGTGCAGCAAACCACCTATGGAAGGAGTTCATGCACATGGCCGGCAGCAGATCCAGAGAGAGTGCAGCATTCCGCCTATGGACGGAGGTCATGCGTATGGCCGGCAGCGAATCCAGAAAGTGCAGCATTCCGCCTATGGAAGGAGGCAATGCACATGGCCGGCTCATGCATATGGCCGGCAGCGAATCCAGCGAGAGTGCAGCGTTCTGCCCATGGACGGAGGTCATGCATATGGCCGGCAGCGAATCCAGAGAGAGGGAGCGCAGCAGCCCTCCTTTGGACGGAGGTCATGCGTATGACCAGCAGCGAAGCCAGAGAGAGTGCAACATTCCACCTATGGAAGGAGGTCATGCATAAGGCCGTAGCGAACCCAGCGAGAGTACAGCATTCCGCCTATGGAAGGAGGTCATGCATATGGCCGTAGCGAACCCAGCGAGAGTGCAGCGTTCCGCCTATGGAAGGAGGTCATGCATATGGCCGTAGCGAATCCAGCGAGAGTGCAGCGTCCCGTCTATGGAAGGGGGTCACGCATATGGCCGTAGCAAACCCAGCGAGAGTGCAGCGTTCCGCCTATGGAAGGGGGTCGTGCACATGGTCAGCATCGTATGCGGTAAAAGGGCAGTATTCCGCCTACAGAAGGGGGTCATGCACAAGGCCAGCCCGCAGCCAGAGAGAGTGCAGTATGCCGCCTATAATGGGGGGTCATGCACATGGCCAGTACCGTGACTGGAGAAGGCGACTAATTCTGCCTATAGAAAAGGGCGGCCTGCACCTGGCCAGCGCCGTATCCCAGGAGAGGGCAAGGGTCCGCCTAGAAGGGGAACATGTATACCTGGCCAGTGCCACGGAGCGCAACATGCCGCCTATGGAATAGAGGCAGGCATACGGCCAGCGCTCTAAGGTCAGGCTGCAGCATCCTGCGCAGCCAACAAAAAAATACAGATACCTCATATATATATATATACACACATACTGTTAATTCTTTTTTTTTTTTTTTTTTTTTTTATTTATTTATTATTCTAAAACACAGCCTCTTTGAGGCAGGAAGGGGCCACCATATAAGGGCACAGCCTCTTTGAGAGGCTAGCCATCCTAGGGTCTCCTCCAGATGGGAGCCGTCGGCATCCAAGAGGTTAACAGGGATCCGACCTGAGAGCGGTGCAGCGATGCCCTGGGGGCGGGGGGACCTCCGGCGGGAAGAATTCGCGCCTGGAGAGTGCCCGCCCCCTCCAATCGAGGCCGGAAATTTGCGGCCTACTAGGCCGCGAAGCCGGGGCCTAAATTTTCGCGGCCGCGAAGCCGGGGCCTAAATTTTCGCGGTGCCCGGAGGTACCGGCAAGGACCTGGAGGGAGCGGAGCGGCGCGTGCATAATACCGGCCGCGGGAGCCCACCCCGCGGGCCGGAACAGTCAGGGGGCCCGGGAAGGAGCTGGAAAGAATCTTTCTGCGGCGCCCGGCCGACCGGAAAGACAGCCTCTGAGAGCAGCAGTGGTCGCCAGGGTCTGCTGGGACACCGCACCAGTCATGCCGGCCGCGGGTGCCCACCCCGCGGACCGGAAACAAGGGCCCTACGCTGCAGCCGTCAGGAGAGGGCCTCTGGCCCTGAGCAGCGCACCGGTAAGGCGATAGGGGGGGGGGGGGGGGGAACCCTGTGACCGGGTGCCCGTATAGAGGCAGCTCCCTGGGCGGCATGATAGGGACGCCAGCATAACCCCTCAGTGGGCACCTATTGTGGAGGGGAGGAGAGGGAGCTAATAAAACAAGCTAGGATGGGGCCAGCCTAGGACCAGCAGGGACCAATATGGGGGTCAGTCACGCAGGAGACCTGGGTGGGGGGAGGGGGTCGTAGGGCTGGAGAAGCCACTCTCTCACCACAGCCGTCTTCACCCTCGGTCCGTTCCAGCAGGGTCGCCCCTTCAGCTACTGGCACCGTAGTGGCAGGACGCTGGAAGAGGGGCTTGGCGTGCGGGCGACCCTTGCGCTGGCGGGATGCAGGGGAGCTGGGCTGCCCTGGTCCACCTTGCCTTCTGTGGGGGAGGCAGCAGTGCGGATGACCGGCACTGGCGCAGCTCAACCCCGGGAGAAACAGAGAGGTCTAGTGCGACTCTGTTGTCCCGTAATGTCTGGAACAAAAAGAAAAGAAAAAGTAAAAATCAAAATTAAAAACAAGGAGAAAACAGCCCTGCAGTAGCAGGGAGTGTCTTGCCTCCTTGGACACTAAGCAAAAACTGGCAGCCTCTCTCTCCAGGCTGAGGGTATAGCTGTGGAGGAGGGGCTTAACAGTTTTCACTTAGTGTCACGCCTCCTATGGAGATGAGCTATACCCAAGGTCTTCTGTGTCCCCCAAGGAAACTGGGCGAGAAAAGATAAGAGAAACAGAGATAACACTCAACATCTGCGCAGTGTGTACCACCTTGGAATGTTAAGCTAATTGTAAACATCTAAGGTTCTCCATTTTGTAATGGTGGACAGTCTAACACTACTACTGCATACGTCATATGTGACACTTCAAAGAGGTGCTTCTCTATAGGCAGTGAACAACATATATCATCAAGTCATATGATTGGTTTACACATTCCACCACACTCCATGGGACACCTGCTGAAAGGTGAGAAATCAGACACTGCCCGCAGCACTTTGCCCCCCCCCTTTCCTCTCCTGCTTGAGACAAAGAGGTGGGAGGGAGGCACTTGGAGAAGAAAAAGTTTAACTCATTACAGTCCTAGATATACAAGAACATAGAATAAAATTCACACATCTTTAACAACACCTTCAGGGCCATTTTTATCTTTATAATTGTATTTTACTCATTTTGGCCTAAAAATCTTTTTTTCAATTGGTCTTTACTAAAAATGTTCAGCTGTTTCTGAGATAAAGGGGTTTAAAAATAAAAATCTGTCTATTTGCAAGCTGTCAATGTTTTCTTTGAATCTTGTCAGCTGACTGCTCATGTAGAGCTCTTATCTCCTGTCCTTATAAACACTCATAGCTCAATCCTTACCAAACTGATAATAGCTGAAATAAGTGTTTATGAGGTCGGGAGATCAGAGATAAGAGCTACATGAGCCCTCAGATGATGGGATTCAAAGAAGACAGAAAGTGACATCTTGCAAATGGACTGGATTTTTAACCCCTGGATCTCAGAAATGGCTGAACATTATTATTTTTTTTATAAAGACCAATTAAAACATTTTTTTTGCCCAAAATTAGTAAAAATGCAATCATAATGGAGATCCATCCAACGCACAGATGTGACATTACATGAGCCCTAACGCCATGTGAAGGTTGTCTTCATGATTACACTACACAAAGTGCTTCACCACTGTCATGCAGATAGGTTCCAGACACTAAAAACTTACCCGCTGGCCTCTGGAGGGAACCTTACAACCACTTTTCCCACCTCTGCCCCTGGGAGCTCCACAAACTTTCCTATATCCTGTTTCTTCTCAGGAGGCTAAAAAAAATTAAATTAAATTAAATGTAATCTTTGTATTGTAAATTTTTATCAGTTAAAAATAAAGGGAACAAGAAAAACAAAACAAAAAAAAACAAGCAGCATAACATCCATGACGTGTAATTGGAGTTCTCTGTACTGTACTTTATTGCATTAACCCCTTCCCGACCTATGACTCGTATACTCGTCATGGAGCACTGCTACTTAGCGCTCCATGACGAGTATACACATCATGGCATTAAACAGTCACCATGTCTGCAGACATGGTGACAGTGCTGACTGAGACCCCGGCTGTTACTCACAACCAGGCACCTTGGGTCAATGCCGAGGGGGGTCCTGAGCTGCTCCTAGGCCATGTGACCGATGAACATGACATCACATGGCCTAGGCAAAGCTGAGTGAATGCCGCGGCACTACTGCAAGCGCTGGTGCCTTCTCAAACAGCTGATCGGCAGACGGATAGGTTATCAATATAAAAATCTCAGAAAACCCCTTTAAATACAGATGACCCATCCTAAGGGTAGGTCATTATTATCAAATCAATGGCAGTCGAAATCCCTGTATCCCCAGATATCGGCTGTTTGAAAAGGCTGCTCTGATGAGAGTCACGGACTCTTCCTAGACCAATGATGTCACGTTTATCGGTCACATGGCCTATGTGCAGCTCAGTCCCATTTATATGACGGGGCCTAGGCTGCAATACTAAGCACAGCCACTGTACAATGAATGGCGCTGTGCCTGGTATCCTGTGAGGAGGCTGCAGTGATCACCAGAGAGCCATGTCTTCTTCAGACAGCTATTCATTGGGGGTGCAGGAATCAGACTCCCACCAATCACATATTGATGATCTATACCAGGGGTAGGCAACCTCCGACACTCCAGCTGTTATGAAACTACAACTCCCAGCATGCATACTTACTCTGCTCTTCTTAGAACTCACATAGAAATGAATGGAGCATGCTGGGAATTGTAGTTTCACAACAGCTGGAGTGCCGAAGGTTGCTGATCCCTGATCTATACTGTGGACAGCCCATCAATATTGAACTGCAGAAAAACTCCACAGGTTGTGATTGGATCTCTGTAAAACTCCACTCAATGTCTATGGGGAAGATGGAAGGAGCCAGGCAATGTACTCAGCTATCTCCCCCAGACATTGAATGAAGCCCCAGCGCGCCTGCTCAACCACCGCTCCATTCAAACTTCTCCTTGCTTCAGTCGTCCAATGAGAAGCAATGGAGGGGGGAGCTAGGAACCCTATTCTAATAATCGGTGGGGTCCAAAACCATCTCAGCACTAGAGATCAGTGGCAATGTAGTGACCATGGAGGACAGGGATAGTACTGGACTTTATTTCAGTGAACAGAACTAGTCAGATTCTCTACAGCCACAAATGGTTGATATCAGGAAGAAAAAACACTTTGGATGAAATCGCCGCCGTAAAAAGTATAGTTATTGAAGACTCAGAGGTATTTTCTGGTACTGTGATACTGAGGCCAGCAATATCAGATCGGCAAGGGTCCAACACCCCTGAGGATAGGCCAGCACTATCAGATCGGCAAGGGTCCAACACCCCTGAGGATAGGCCAGCAATATCAGATCGGCAAGGGTCCAACACCCCTGAGGATAGGCCAGCACTATCAGATCGGCAAGGGTCCAACACCCCTGAGGATAGGCCAGCAATATCAGATTGGCAAGGGTCCAACACCCCTGAGGATAGGCCATTACTATCAGATCGGCAAGGGTCCAACACCCCTGAGGGTAGGCCAGCACTATCAGATCAGCAAGGGTCCAACACCCCTGAGGATAGGCCAGCACTATCAGATCAGCAAGGGTCCAACACCCCTGAGGATAGGCCAGCACTATCAGATCAGCAAGGGTCCAACACCCCTGAGGATAGGCCAGCACCATCAGATGAGCAAGGGTCCAACATCCCTGAGGATAGGCCAGTACTATCAGATCGGCAAGGGTCCAACACCCCTGAGGATAGGTCAGCACTATCAGATCGGCAAGGGTCCAACACCCCTGAGGATAGGCCAGTACTATCAGATCGGCAAGGGTCCAACACCCCTGAGGATAGGCCAACAATATCAGATCAGCAAGGGTCCAACACCCTTGGAGGGTAGGCCAACACTATAAGATTGGCAAGGGTCCAACACCCCTGAGGATAGGACAGCAATATCAGATCAGCAAGGGTTCAACACCCCTGAGGATAGGCCAGCACTATCAAATGAGCAAGGGTCCAACACCCCTGAGGGTAGGCCAACAATATCAGAATACTGGAAAAGCCTTTTAAACTTTGACAGCTAGGTGCCCACATTCTGGCGGGTCTACTGATTCACTCACCAGTGTTGCATTTAGCTTTCCCTGGAACGGGACTGCAGGCTCCAGGAAGGTGTACCAGCGTCTGACATTGACCGCAGCTTTGTTCTGCTTCATCTGCTCCTGCCATGAAGCGCTAACTGTACGAAGAAACAAAGCGTCACGTCACATCCGAGCCTCTCACTCCAATACAGAGAGCAAGGAGGAGAGGAAGACAGATGTACGGCAAGATGAAGTAAAAGACAGGAGGAACATGCACATTCTACTGCATTTACACTAGGATGCAATTTGCCATTCTGGACCTTTGAGTGAGTTCTACTGGCAGTCATATCAGATTGTACTCTTTAGGTGGGGTGGGGGTGTACTCTATATTCCATATAATCATGGATAGGATTATATTCACAGGCAGTGACATCTGATAGTCTAGTAATGCTTGTCATGTACAGAGAACATGATTTTGGGCCCAGATAGGATGGCAACTAATGGCACTGGCCTAAAAGTGGTTGTCAAGTTTACAAAACCAATTTCTGAGCCCCATATTAGAAAAGGCAGAGTTAATGGAGGAGGGTCCGCTGTACAAGATCCTCCGCAATGGTGTGCGATTTCAAAGAGGGTAGAGGAAGTTTGTCGCCCTGGAGGACTTGTCCAGTCCTGCATTACACAGACAGCCCATTAATTGAACTGGTCACCGTGTAATGCTTCATTTCCCCTATGGTGGCGCTGTAGGGAAATTGAACACTAAGGGTATATTCACGGGGACGGGGGTGGAGCTCCGGCGCAGAACGGCGAAAGGCCGCCGGACTAAAATTACTGCATGTCAGGCTTTTTAGTCCGGCGGCTTTCGCCATGCACCGCCGTGCTGCGCCGGAGCTCAGTCCCCGTCCCCATTATAGTCATTGGGGACGGAGCGGCGGTCCGGCGGCAGGGCGAAATAGCCGCAGGACGGATCCGACATGGTGAACAGCCTGTCGGATCCGTCCTGCTGCAAGTGTGAAAGTAGCCTTAGAAAACACGCTGGAAAAAAAAATCAAAGCAGAATCCACGCAGATTTTTTTTTTTGCAGTTTTGGAGCGTTTTTTTTGTTTTTTTTTAATCTCAATGGCAGAATCAGAGCGGATTCTACGCCGCCGCTTTTATTTCGACATGGAAAAAGTTCTACCTCCCTCTGAAACAAATAGACTTTTTAGATGTGTTTTTGGAGTGGAAAACTCATGAGAAATGGACTCTTAGGCCTTACATGTCCGTGTTGGATTTCGTGATAAGATGGTCAGCGATTCATCTGTGAAGATTTATTTGAAGAATCCGTGTTTGGTCCGTATGTATGTTTTTGGGCTCTGTGTGTCATCCGTGTTGCACAGACAACGCACAGCTAAAAATTAATTTTCAGAGCATCCTATAAATGGTCTGTGAAACATGGACCCAAGTCTTTCACGGACCCTTAGACTATAATGGGCATGCTGGATCCACAAATATGGGCAAAAATATGTTTCTGTGCTAAAATCGCAGACCATGCTAAAACACGGAATACACACAATAAAATGAATGGGTACGTGTGATGTCCATCAACCACTGACATGTGAATAGGGCCTTACTGCCAGGTTGCGGTCCCAGCAGCGGAACGCTTGGTGATCAGCTTATTGTCAAGGAACCCTCCCTTTTAGGGCTCATGCACGCGGCTGTAGTCTGTCATCCGATCCACATTTTTTGCGCGCCCATTCATCTCAATGGGGCCGCAGAAAATGCGGACAGCACATATGTTCTGCAGCTCAGAGTTAAAAAAAAAAAAAAAAAACATGTCCTATACTTGTCCAGTTTGTGGACAAGGATAGGACATTTTTATAGAAGTTAAAAAAAACGTTGGCATGCACTCAGACGGGATCTTCTGGCCGTGTGCAGGAGGCCTTAACAAGAAGTGATGATCCAAAGAGGAAAAGCCCTCTTAGGATGTAAAGTAGGGTGAGGGGCTTATTTCCCCCAGTAGCACGACTGTATAGTACCTGCCAAAGTGGAGAAGACGCTGATGTCTGCGAGGGTCAAAGCATCTCCCACCAGGTACGTCCGCAGAGACAGGGAATGGTTCAGCTCCTGGAGGGCGGCAGAGAAGGTGGACTTTTCGAGCAGCCGAGTCTGACTGAACTCTACCCAGTGATTGATCTGCAAGAAGAAAACACACTGGTTTATTACCGAACACAAATGGTGAAAATTAACCATAATGTTAAAGTACCACTACTGGAGCCCCCCTTGGTGTCTACATTGCATGACACCGCTCCTCCTCTTGTGCTGCGTAAGGAATTGCTAAGGTCACCTTCAGAAGTCAGACCCCACCATCAAGCCCTAGAATACTTCTTTAAGACACATTCATTTATTTGGGGACATTTTAACCTGTTACACAAATTCCTTTGGCTTCAGCATTGGCTGCTTATTAGTGTTGCTCCATGACAGCTCAGCCATGATTAATGTAGTCTGAAAATCACCACCTCAGGCTGCTGTACTGTACCTCCACCATACTTTACACTGCATCTCTGCTGGCTCAGACTTGCTGCTCTCTATAAGTGGCAGTTAGTGCATGAGGGACAGAATCTTCATTCCAGCATATAAAGCTATACCAAGGGAAAATTAGCCCCAGAAAGGAATGCAGAGTGAACTTGGAATATAGTGGGAAAATTCCAGAGGAAATTTGGCAGATTTGCCCCTTTCTATGTATTGCGGTAAAATGCTCTGAACCTGAGAATTTGCCATGAAAATATCCGCTGTGTCTGGACTTACCCTAAAAGTGCGTCCACACCACCACGGTCCCCCACATTCCACTTGTGCTACACGTGGATTTTGCTACCGACTGATGTGGCGTCACCATGGATTTCACCCCTATATCCTATGCAAAAAGGTAGCTCCCAGGGAAAAGTAACAAGCTCGCCAGCGCCACCTTATGGAAGTGGCTCCCTGCGAGTCAAAATACAGCTTTTTAACAAGCCTTGAGACATGACAAGGGAAAATAGCCAAGCCAAATATCCATCCTTAGACAGCTGACCCTCATCAGTGCAGAGTGGGATTCTGGCTGGGTTCTCTTTCCTTGAGAAACGCCTCTTTGTTTTTCCATGCAGCATTGGCCAATTAGTCTCCATACAGGGCTGGTCTCTTTAAAGGGGTATTCCCAACTCAGACAATGGTGGCATATCCCTAGCATATGCCCCCATTGGCTGATAGGTGCAGGTCCCACCTTTTTGATCCGCTCCTATTTTGTAAATGCAGCCGCCCTACATTCATTTCTATGGGGCTTGCCAAAAATAGCTGAGCACTGGTTCGGCTATTTTCGTTGCCCCAATAGAAATGAATAGGAGTAGTGGCCGCGTTAAGGGCGGTGTGCTCCCATTCATTGGGGAGAGAGCTTGGTGGTGGCCAGATTAGCCAACACTTTCCCCACTCCATTCTCGATATAGATGCGGGTCCGAGCGGTGGGATCTGCACCTATCAGACAATGGAGGGCATATCCTAGCTATATGCCCCCATTGCCTCAGATGGGAATACCCCTTTAAGGAAAGCCAGCACCCTGCCTAAACTGCTACCAAGGCATCGCACTAAACCAACCAAAACCTACTCCATGCTGGTGTGGGGCACGCACCCCAAAAAAAACTCTGTATGGATGATTATCTGGCTTGGTTATATTCCCTAGTCAGGTCCCAAGGCTTGTTAAAAAGTCAGACTTTGACTTATAGGAAGGGGAGCGTCCTTTCTGCAGCAGCTCAGGGGGTGTGTACTTTCTGCTGCAGCTCTCTCCCCATCACAGCTCAGGAGGCAGTTGAAGGATAAAACTGAGCATGTGCGGCCATCTCAGTGACCAGGACAAAGAAAGAGAAAAAAACAGCAGGTGGCGCTGTACAGGTACATTTTATTGCTCACTTGCTATGCAAAATTTTTAATGACATGCAATTACAAAATAATTCAGATCCAGGTGCTGGGTTTGAAAACTGTAGAATATTTTTAGTGGGATAAGCCCTTTAAGGAGAGCCAGTACCCCGGCTAAACCCCTATACCCTGAAGGGGCAATATCTGTGGTGAAAATTGGCACCATTTTTCCCTTTACTAGGTAACTGCATGATAAATCTGCAGTGTGCGGATTCCTGGTGACGTACTATAACTATGGAGGGCGTAGTAGTGTGCGTGACCCGGGGGCAGGAGAGCAGCTGGAGGTCCAGGCCGGACTATATATAACATGGCGGCACTCTGTGCACACAGCCAGGTTACAGAGGATTCACCAGAGACGTACTCCGGACGATGTGGCAGAAACAGCTGCTGGAGTAAAAATATCCTCCACACTTAGAAGGATAACCCAGAAAGACCCGGATACATGTGTGCGCTCTGCCAATATGGAGTCTCTTCGCTATAATCCCTGTCTGCGCTCACTATGCCACAGAACACTCTGCAGAAATATGGGGGGGGGGGGGGGAGAATTTTGTCATCTGAATGAGCCCTAAGCCAGACCTCCCACCACAAAACAAGATTCAGGTCTGACACCATATGAATATAATAAAAGAAATGGTGTACAAAACAGAAAAAAATAAAAATACAAGATCTATAGTCATCAGGTAAAACAAAATGGAGTCAAGGCATTCACAACATTGGGCTTTCTTTCTCCACACTACCTAGCAGCAAAACAGGCCTCGTTGCCCCTAGCGACCAATCACAACGCAGCTTACAAGTTGCCAGAGCAGTTTGAGAAATGAAAGCTGATCTCTGATTGGTTGCCATGGGCAACAAGGCCCGTTTTGCTGCTAGGCAGATAAACCAGGCCCAGGGACTGAAATTACTCCTGATGAACATATATAATTACTTCTATACACAAATCTCAGACCATGAAGCACCAATAGCTTTCTAATGACTATTTAAAATTTCTAGAAGGGGAATAAAGGGATTGCCCAAGATTAGAAAAACATGGCTGCTTTCTTACAAACAACAGTGCCACAACTGTCCAGAGACTGTGTGTAGTATTGCAGCTCAGCTCCATCCCCTTAAAGGGGTTATCCATTTTCAGGAGGAACCTAGACAAACCCCAGTATCCGCCTGATATGAAGACCAGGTAAGTGCTCACCTGAATGATGCTGCACCAGTGCTCCTGGCTGGGCTCGATTTACCTGACTGCAGCAGTGACATGTCAACAAAATATGATTGCTGCGGCTAATCACTGGCCTCGTCAGGTGCACCGCTGAGGCCAGTGATTGGCTGCAGCAGTCACATGTTGTCGGGAGAACAAGAATTGGATCCTTCAGGTAAGTACTTATCTGTTCCTCTTTTCAGGCACAGCCCAGGGGTTGTTCAACTCCTCCTGAAACACTGAAACAAGACAACCCTTACCTTTAAATAGAGATGAACTGCAATAAGACACATACAACCCACTGAACAGGTGTGACGCTATTTCTGATAGAAAACAGGATTCTTCTAAACCTGTACAATCCCTTTAATACTGCCGCATGGAACATTTTACCATTTCTCTCTATGCAAAGCATCTCGAGGGCCTGTCCTTTCTCCTAACATGTTCGATTTAAAGGGGCGAGCCTCTGTATGTGCACTGCTGCGGATGTGTTGGGGACGGTACACTAAAGCTACTTTCACATTAGCATTTTTTGCGTATCAGTCATGGATCTGCAAAAACGCTTCGTTACCAAAATACAACCGCATCCATCCGTCATGAACGGATCCGGCTGTATTGTGTCTTCTATAGCCATGACTGATCCATCACGAACATTGAAAATCAATGGGGGACGGATCCGTTTTCTATTGTGTCAGATAAAACTGATCCGTCCCCATTTACTTACATTGCGAGTCAGAATGGATCTGTCTTGCTCCGCACCACATCGCTTGCAGCGTTATTCTGTCCGCGATGGGAGCGCAACCAAATGGAACGGAATGCATTTTGGTGCATTCTGTTTCCTCCAGTTTGGCCCCTTTGACAATGAATGGGCATAAAACTGGAGCGTTTTCTTCTGCTATTGAGATCCTATGACGGATCTCAATAGCGGAATTGAAAATGCTAATGTGAAAGTAGCCCAAGCTGCAAGTTAAACCACTGGTGCCAGGGTCTGATGGTTTAACATGCCTCATCAGGGTGTATGGTATCGATTAATTACCTGAAGCCTGGTGAACCTTTTCCAAAATGGCTGCTGATGGACAGTCATGTGACCAGTCCAGCCCATTAGTGTCCTCCACGGACTAACACTGCTGTGGACGTGCGCAGTCCGGACGCAGTGTTTGTCCCATCATACCCATTTATGGCAGAGCTATTAGATGTGACATGTAAGTCTGACAGGTGCAGACCCCACTTATATCCACAATGAGGGTCTTCCAAACCGTGTCCTGCAGCCACCGGCCACAAATATCTGATCGGTGGGGCTCCTGTGAGTGCCGCAACCTTCTCTCAGCTTACCATGCACAGTGTCGTACACTGTACAGTGGCTGTGCTTGGTATCACGCTCAGCCCCCTTCTCTTCTATGGGACTGAGCTGCTCCTAGGCCATGTGACTGATGAACGTGGATTCATTTTTCCATTGCATTATACACTGCTCGTTTCCATGGTTACGACCACCCTGCAATCCAGCAGCAGTGGCTGTGTTTGCATGCTCTAGGAAAAAGCACCAGTCTATGTGCGCTCCCGTGGCCCTGGCCAGTAGAAAGCCACTTTTTCCTATAGTGTGCCAGCACGACCACGGCTGCTGGATTGCAGCAGTGGTCGTAAACCCTGGATATGAGCAGTGTATAATGTGATGGAAAAATGAATCCAGCCAGCAAAGGAGGCAATATGGATAAAAATACATTAGCAAGTGCCTTGTATTAACTTTATCTACATAATAAAGGCCACTTGCTGAAGTCAGACAACCCCTTTAAGTGTTTGGGAGGTCCGCATTTATCACTGCAAGGACGCTCCTGAACATCCTTGGAGGGAAGCAGCTGCACACCAGTCATGCAGCTGCAGAAGCGGAGAGCCCATTGTTAGTGGCAACTGGGCTGCCCATTGAGAAGGCAGAGACAACAGCCCCTGCCTTTCAATCTCTATTCATTGAGCGCAATGCATACAGATCAAGCCTGCTCCAGACGCCTCACTTGATTGCCTGCTAACTGCAGGAGCTGCTGGGTCTTAGAAGGCCCAGATCAGCTCTGCAACTCAGACATGTTATAAACTCCAGGAGCTGTATGGGGGTCAAAAATCTTTCAATTTTATAACAAGACACGGAGGCTCCTATTGCTTTAACCTTTCTTTACTTCTACCATAGCAGCAAAGAGAAAAAAGGTATACAGAATGGAAACCATAGTAACAGGCCCCTCCCCCTTATCCCAGTATATCCCTCCTTGTCTGCCTGGGCTCTTCCTCTTTCTTTGCTGCTACCAGGCAGATAAGTACTCTCCAGCTCTGTGGCGTTGCCCAGGGTCTGGTATATTATATTATATGTCCTTGGTTCAGGTTATTGATTCGCCCTTTTCAGTTTGGGGCTTAGTTTCTTATCAGAGTTTCTTTCTGTCATATATTGATATATGTATTTTATTTAGTATATGTCTATGACCCCTTTTTTCCCTCAGGTATTGGTGTGGCCGTTCCGTTTCGGCTATATTGCCCTCTGTTGCGGTCCTTGCGGCTCTTCCGCCCCCTCCCGACGTTCCGATTTGTTTACCTTGTTCCCTGGTCACCTCGGTCTGCGCCGCCATTGCGCGCGCTTTTGCCTTCTTCCTCCTCTCCTTCCCGCCCGAAGTCTCGCGAGATCGAGATTTCGGGCGCTCTCCTCTTGCCCGGCTGCTGCTGACGGCGAGATCTCGCTGTCTCTGTGAGTTCCTCCGCTCAGCGCACACCGGACAGCACCGCTCGGCACAGCTCGTCCCTTTCGGCTTGCCTCTGCTCCTCTGACCCTTGTAAGCGGGTGTTTTATTCCCTCTTCTTCTATCCACGTTAATCTATGGTTATTACATGATTCCCTTTTCTCTCTCTTTTCCCTAGGGCTATTTCTGCTGCTCCGGCTGGGGTGACTAACTCCTGCCATCTTTATCCTATACTATGTCCCTGAGAAAGAGTTCCGTTGCCTCTGTGGCCCCTAGCGAGTCCCCCCAGGTAGATCAGGGCTTCCCCTGCTCAGGATAGGAGGTCCGAGGTAATGCACCCGGACGACCATGAGGTGGCATTACAACGGTCTATATCTAAATGCCATTATGACCGCCATGGGCTCAATGTCATCCGCATTGACCCAGTCTATATCGCAGGCCCTTATGGCGCGTCCTACTACTACCGCCCAGGGTTTGGTTCCACCTCCTGGACCATCTCCTATTACCTCCAGAGCACCTCAGATTGATGGGCCATCCCCATCGCAAGATAACGCGCTCGGTTCGCGTAAAAGAGCTTGTACCCGCCAGGCAGACAAAACGCGGGCATGGAAGACTGCCAGGTCTCTACCTGAGCCAAGGTCAGACTCTGATAGGGAGTCGGAGGAGGAGACTCATGAGAATGTCTATGATTTGACTGATGAGGTGGAGGATGATTTGGCGGATATCTCCGTAGATCCGGCTCTTAATGTGGGCCCGGAAGTCCCGTTGTTACAACAGGGGTCAGCAGAGGATCTCTTATTGGATCCATCTGGGGAGCCGTTGTTTAACCCCGAGGAGCTGCACCATCCCCGCTCTGCGGAATGGATGCCCGCCACTCATGTGGCACAATATATGGAGGCTCGCATGCGCAATTCGCTTAGTAAAGAATCGCGGAATAAGTTGCGAGCGGAGTGCCCTCGTCCTTTGGTCCCACACAAAGTGTGTGAGACGCCATCAGTGGATCCGAAGATGGTCCAGTTTTTGGCGAAGATGGGTTTTAACCCCCGTAAAGGCCTAGACGCAGCCTTGAAGACAGTCCAAGACAAGCTACTGGACATTACAGGTCCTTTAGCAAAATATTTCGATTTGGCAGAGTCCGCTATTGCGACAGGTAGCCAGGTAGACCCTGTAGAGTTAAGAGGTTGGGCCCAGCGGGCCATATGCGTGGCTGGTAACACCAATACCTCGCTCGCCATTGAAAGGCGAAAAGCGATCCTGATTAAAATCGAGCCAAAGCTCTCTAACTTGGCTTTGACTGAAGCGGGCAAAGACGCCCAGGGGTTGCTATTTGGCGACTCCTTTATTAAAGAATTAGGAAAATATGTTGGAGCCTTTACGGCTCTTGACAAGGCCCAGACATCGATGCGTCGAGTCTTTCAGGGGCGTTTTTCCAACAGGGCCGGCAGTTCTAGGGGCCGACTGTCCGGCCGTTCCAATTTTCATGCCAGAGGTTCCGGCAGAGGCTCCTTCAATTATAGAGCATCCCTCCAGGATCAGAGACACCAGCCGTCCTTTTTTCCGTCCCGAGGCGCTCCCTTCAGGTCACGAGGTTTCAGGGGAAATCCAGGCTCCCGTCGACCATTTGGTAAGTTGTATGCTTCGTCCTCCCCCTTTTTTAGACCATTTAGTCGGGGGCAGACTCCGATTCTTTTCTCATGTGTGGTCAGGCATAACCTCAGACCAATGGGTCCTTTCTGCTGTACAGGGGTTCGTGATAGATCTGATTGCCGATCCAAGTTCCATCCCTGCCCCCCCGGTGATACCACCGTCCAGTTCAGCACGATCCCTATTTCAGAAGGAACTGTCGGACCTTCTGCAAAAAGGCGCGATCGAACGCGCACCAGAGACTCAAGGAGGAGTAATCAGCAGTATATTTCTGGTGCAAAAGAAAGGGGGTCAGATGCGCCCGGTGATCAATCTGAAAGCACTGAATGCTTTTGTGACAATACCGACATTTCAAGATGGAGGGCATCCATCTTTTGAGGGATCTACTCCTTCCAGGCGATTGGTTGGCCAAGATAGATCTCAAAGACGCCTACCTCACAGTCCCAGTGTCGCCTTCTTCCAGAGATCTGCTGCGGTTCCTGTGGAACGGTCGGACTTGGCGCTTCACCTGCCTGCCGTTTGGCCTGTCCTCCGCCCCCTGGTGCTTTACCAAGATCATGCGCCCTGTGGTGGCGTGGCTTCGCAGCAGAGGTGTCCGTCTAATCGTCTACCTGGACGATATCTTGATCATGGCCCACTCGCAGACTCTACTGTTGAGGCACCTCCACTTGACGGTGTCGCTCGTTTCCAACCTGGGGTTCATTATCAACCAGGAGAAATCCTGTTTAATTCCGTCCAGATCCATGGAATTCCTGGGGTTCCAGGTGGACTCGGAAGAGTTATCCCTCAGTCTCCCACTGTCAAAGATCAAGTCCATCCGCAAGGAACTGAAGCACGCCCTACGTCTTCCTCAGATGTCGTTGCGACACTTAGCAAGGATAATCGGACTTCTGGCCTCCTCGATTCAGGCCATCTTTCCAGCTCCCCTCCATTATCGGGCGTTGCAGCGCCTCAAAATTGCTCACCTTCGGTCGGGGGCCTCCTACGCGGATTTGGTCACATTGGATGCAGAGACAAAGGACGAAATGAGATGGTGGATCCACAACCTGTCAGTGTGGAATGGCAGAGCGATCGTGGGTCCCCAACCGGATCTGGTCATAGAATCCGATGCGAGCCTGCACGGATGGGGAGCACATTGCAGTGGAGTTTCCACAGGCGGTCCATGGTCTCAGGAAGAATCCCGGCTTCACATCAACGCCCTGGAACTTCTAGCAGGGTCGTTTGCCATTCGCAGTTTTGCCAATGGTGTGGTCAGTTCAGCCATCAGACTCCGCATGGACAACATCTCAGCGGTCAGGTATGTCAATTGTATGGGTGGCACACGGTCTGTGGTTCTGACCCATTTAGCGAAGGATTTTTGGGAGTTTTGTCTCGACAGGAACATTTCGGTGGTGGCCGAATACCTTCCAGGCCTTCACAATACTCTAGCGGACTGGAGTTCACGCTACACATCGGACTCCAGCGATTGGAAGTTAGACGAGACGGTTTTTTTCCGCTATTTCTTCTCTATGGGGTCCCTTTGCAGTCGACCTGTTCGCTTCCCGTTTGAATACACAACTGCCCAGGTTCTTCAGCTGGAGGCCGGATCCCTTGGCGGAGGCAGTGGACGCTCTGCTTCAGCATTGGGGAGGCGCGCTTGATGTACGCATTCCCTCCCTTTGCGCTCATCCCACGGGTGCTCATTCAGGTTCGTCAGCAGTTGGCGAGCCTGGTTCTGATCGTTCCATTCTGGAGAGCCCAGTCCTGGTTCCCTCAAATCCTGGAACTTCTGGTGGATCTTCCGCTTCTCCTTCCCGCTCAGTTGTCTCTGCTCAGAGGGCCTGCAGGAGAGTTTCACCCACTTCTGCAGAACGGATCGCTACGCCTCCTGGCTTGCAAGATCTCGGGAGTCCAGGAGGAGGCGCTGGACTTTCAGGAACAACTAGGTTCCTATTGGACTGCGCTTGGGCGCCCGGGACGAGACGGGCTTAATCGAGCCGCCTGGGGTTCTTGGTCTCGCTGGTGCGTCGACCGGACTTTGGATCCCGTTGCGGCTCCTGTAAATTCCATCTTGGCCTTCTTGTCCTCACTCTTTGAGGCAGGAAAGGCTTACCGCACCATCAATGTCTTTAGGTCAGCAATTTCCTCCAGGCATAACGGGTTCGAGGGACGTCCAGCGGGTCAACATCCCCTGGTCTGTCGTTTGCTCAAGGGCTCACGTTTGGCCCGACCACCTCGGCCACGGTTTTCGTCAACCTGGGATGTGTCTGATGTCTTAACGTTTTTGGTCAGTTGTCCCTCGAATGATCTTTTGTCATTACGTCAGTTATCGGCCAAATTGGTCACTTTATTCTGTCTAATCTCCTGTAAGAGAGTTTCGGATGTGCGTGCTTTAGGATTGGGACGCTAGATCCTTTACCCCGGAGGGGGTCCACTTTAACATTTCCCGTCGCACGAAAACCAGTATCCGGTCGGTCTCTTATCCCCGTTTTCCGGCGTCACCGCAACTGTGTCCTGTGGCGTGCTTGCGTGAATATGAGGACAGAACCCGTCCGTTGCGGTCTCGTTCTCTTCCCCACTTGTTCATCTCGTTTCGCAGCCCAGTTTGCCCCGGTTACCAGTGTTACTTTATCTCGCTGGGTTAAGTGGATTCTCTCCCTTTCCGGGATTGATACGTCTATCTTCACGGCACATTCGGTTCGCAGTGCGGCAGCTACTTCCATGACAATCTCTGGGGCTCGCTTGGAAGATGTTATGAGATTGGCGGATTGGTCCAGATCCTCCACTTTCCGCGAGTTTTACTTTAGACCGGCTTCGCATGCTTTTGATTCTTTAGTGGCTCAGCTTTAAACAAGCAATAGGAGCCTCCGTGTCTTGTTATAAAATTACGGGATTTTACTAAGTATGACGTAAAGTCATGATTTTATTAAAGACACGGAGGCGAGTATTGCCCTCCCTGGACCCACCCTTTGGGCTTGAAGTATAATGTTAATTTACCCTATGATCAGGATTTTAGAGCTGTTAGTGTTTCCAACAAATGGATCCTATGTGTTTTTTCTAATTCACTGGAATACGCTCTTAGAAGGTTTTCTCTCTTTATATCCTTTTTTCCTAGGTTGAGAGGCTAACGGCTTCATGTTTTGGAGTTACTCAGTTCCGGTCCAGTCGGATGTCCGGTTGTTGCGGTCCACGCCGACGAGTTCAAAAGGTTTTTTCGTTACCCAGTTGTTTCGGCATCTGTTACTCTGGTTGAACAGCGATAGTTGAGACGCAAAGAAAGAGGAAGAGCCCAGGCAGACAAGGAGGGATATACTGGGATAAGGGGGAGGGGCCTGTTACTATGGTTTCCATTCTGTATACCTTCTTTTTTCTCTTTGCTGCTATGGTAGAAGTAAAGAAAGGTTAAAGCAATACTCGCCTCTGTGTCTTTAATAAAATCATGACTTTACGTCATACTTAGTAAAATCCCGTAATTATACCTTCTCTCTTTTGGCTCACAATCACTGATGGAAATCTCTGATGAAACACTAACGTTTCAAGGAGGTTTCGGGCTCTGCAGGTATACACACCCCACACCCCCCCCCCCCACACCCGCAAAAAAACTGATAACACTCAGCTAGACCTCCATTGCAGACTGCTGGCAGTTCATTCACCAATTGAGTAGGAATAATAGAGGACTGACAAGATGCATATAAGTGGATGCTCCACAATTGTTATTACATGGGTGATGCAAGTAGTTACTAAACCAGACATGTCAGGAAAGGGGACGGGGTGGCGCTTTTTCAGGAAGAGATAGACTTTCCGAATCCTGGACAAACCTATAAAGCAACTATTCATCCATACCTCTGTCTGCTCCATTAGATTTGAACCTAGTAATCCAGCCTGGGGAGCAAGTCGGGCCAGGTACCTGATGATGGAGTTCACATCAGTAAAAGAGACGTGTCTGTGACAGAAAAGAGAAAAAAAGTTTTAAATACGTATTATTATTTTCAGAAGGCGGCAGAAAAATCACCATGTACCCTGCTCCCTCATTGCTTCCCCAGGACCCCTCCGACCCCACGACTACTCCAGCACATCTGACACCCATCTGATCACCACACTATACACTTATAATAAACATTCCAGAACAGGCATGAGTCAGGGCTAATATAAAGATCATTAAAGATTCTGCTAGACTCATGCCACGGTCTCCTCCCCGAACGCAGCCTAGTGCAGAGGGGGAGATACTGAGCTTGGAAATATATCTATAGGATTCTATTATTTAATTTAGTATTCTCATGTAAAAATCTGTTAAAATGCCACCAGGACTCTTATGAAACAACATGCGAGTCCTGTTAGCCCCCCCTTCCCCCGCCAACTCACAGTGGCTGACACTTTTGCCTGTATTAGTTGGTGGAAATGTAAAGCAGGGTTGAAGCAGGACTCACAGGTTCTGTCTCTGAGTGGGCGGCAGGGGGGGGGTAGCCGCATATGGATTATCCCACTGAATAGGGTGAATGCAGACTCAAACTGGACACCGTTGTGAATTTCCCGCACCTCAGCCTTCGGACAAATTATTCCAAAGTGTATTTTGGCCGTGTGATCAATTGCGTGTTATCAATGACCATAGCAAACTATAGCACAAATTAAGAGCGTTAGGAAGAGATTACGCACTCACTCTGACACTCGCAGGGCAGTCTCTTTTCCGTCCTCCACATTAACCTCTACTTTCCCTTTTAGATGTTGCACAGTCCACAATACGGCTGAAAAAAATAAAAATAAATAAATAAAAAAACACAAAAGGACTGAATTAGTGGAAAAAGTAATTCGGTGGAACAAGGTAGAAAATTCTGTGTCATTACCCAACTCATGTGCAGTAAGCTATGTAACACGCGTGTAAGAGATATTACAAAAATAATCTTGTGTGGGGTCTAAAGCTGCCCATGCACAGTCCGCTACATCCACTAGATATAATGACCATTTAATATCTACAGGGAGCCCGTGAAGCAGGATCAGGCATGACGGATTTGACATATCCTACTATGTTCTGTATACGGCTTCGATGCAGACCTGTCTCTATGGTAACAGACTACAAACCAACCCAGCGTAGTCTGATCCTGCAATCTTGCAAGTTTTTCACTGCTCTGGCCTTACATGGAGAAGAAAAGCAAATTATAACATCTCACAAAAGGGACAGCATCGGCACAGATGAGACATTTATGGCCATTGTGGCTCATGGGACAATGAAATCAGGTCATAAAAAGAAAGCGAGCAACAAAAGAGAAAAAACAGCAATGAAAGTGAAGTTCCCCCGGGGGCAGGGATCGCCGAGGCTCAACTACAATGCTATGTATATATGTGCCGGTGTAACCAGCCTCTGTCCGGGAATCTGCCCTCCAGTCCAAAGACTACGGTGTCAGACGAGTTTTTGGATTTCAGCATCATCGATACGCTGAAGAAGCTCCGAGCTCTTGATGTCTCGTCTTGATCCATTTAGTGATCTGATCTTACATCTTCTCCACCATGTAAGGCTCTTCTACCATCCAGGATCTCCAGAGAAAGCCTATGCCCAAGAATAGCACAGTCTACTACACATACCACAGGAAAAAAAAAAAGGTATACCAATGTACACCTGCCGAATGGAGACGGGGGAAAAAAAAATAAAAAATAAAATCAAAGAACAAAAACTCGTGGCCTCTGTTCGGTAAACTGATACCCATGGAGGCCACGGGCTTTCCCAATATATATGCCGAACATAGGTCCCTTGATGTAACGTGAGCAGAGCTTTACAAGGAAGGTCTCATGAGGACATCATTGACACGTTAGTGTTCCACGAACAACACACGTCCCCATTCCTTTCAGGGTCCATTCACACATCAGTAAGTGTTTTGCGGATCCGCAAAACACTGACACCGGCCATGTGCACATGGCCGGCACTATAATAGAAAATGCCTATTCTTGTCCGCTATTGCGTTTTTTTGCGAAGCCGCGGAACACTGTGTGCTGTCCGCATTTTTTACGGCCCCATATAGAGTATTACTGTACAGCGGCAGCACGAAGCGCACGGCATCATAGCAACCAATTACGCGGTGCGCTCGTGCAGGACGGGTTTTCATGGACCGTGGTCCGTGAAAATCCACGTATGTGTGAATGAGGCCTTAAAGGGACCTCCGGTCTAAACATAAACATAATTTACTTCTCCGACATGTTGACGAGCTACAAAGCGCATGACTGGGCTGCAATACAGTGTCAGGAACATTACAATCATCTGCAGAACAGGTTTTTCTGGTACAAGCCCAGAGGCCTCCAAGATATTGATCCAGAAGGGTTTCATTTTTATTTGTCTGACAATAAGAACTGTCAATCATCCAAAGAACCCAAAAAGTTAGACGACGGCGGTAATTTACTGGAAGCACTGGAGTCCTGGCTCCTGGGAAAGGCCTGCTAGAAAATCCCTCAACTTCACACACCCTGACTTTCCAAATACGAGGCATTCAACTCGGATTTACGATAATAAAAAGTTCAACCTGTTATTAAAGGCTTCTCCAAGACCGACTGAGAACTCGTTTTATACGGCCGGGTAGGCTGCAGGAGTTAAAGGGGTTTTCCAGGACTCTTATATTGATGATCTATCCTCAGTACTGGCCTAGGAGAGGTCACAGTGTTGATCGGCGGGGGCACCAGGAGCTGGACCCCCACTGTTCAGACATTGATGACTTATCCTGAGGAAAGGCAATTAATACTAGAAAAAAAAACACTTAAACAACCAAAAAACAAAACAAAAGGACCACTAGCGACAGGTGAGTTTTAAGCACCCATAATGTCTCCAAGAAAGATGGCCAACAGAGCAGGACCCTAACCTAAAATGAAAAATGAAGCAACTAGTCTTCACTAAATATTTAAATAACGTTCAAAGCTACGTCTCCATGGTAACAGACTACAAACCAACCCTGTGTAGTCAGATGCTGCAGTCACACTCTCTTCAATCTCACCCCCCCCCCCCAGCCCATACTAACATTTGTCAGGTCAGTGGGGTAATCACGGAGAGGCAACATAACCGCAAGATCTGACTGCGCAGTTTGTAGTCTGGTACCGTGGAAACATATAGTTCTGTAGAGGAGCTGCAAACATAAAACGACGATCGCAAAAAGTGTTAACTCAATATGCCAGGGGTGGAAAAAGCTGAAGATTTCCAGTAAACTATATGAAAAAAAAAAATATAAATTAAAAAGAGAAATGCATAGTAGCGCTGCCGTGGATCCGCCTCGTAGACGCGCTCTGAATCACTATCCTACGATAAAGCCAGGCCATTTTCAGTAATCCATTAGCTTCGCTCCCGGGTGAAGTTGCCCTTAATTTATCATCCATTATGCATCATCTTCCGGCCATTAATCAGCTCGGATCAGAAAAAGGGCTCCTTGTCATACAGCATTACTGAGTAAGGGCAGCATGTCATATTCCAGAGGTGAGAGAGAGGGCTATCCCTCTGTATGGTGGCTGCTGCCCCCCCCCCCCGCCTTGGGGGTCTTACGATACGTATTACTTCTATAGGCTTTAAAGGGAACCTGTCACCGGGATTTTGTGTATAGAGCTGAGGACATGGGTTGCTAGATGGCCACTAGCACATCCGCAATACCCAGTCCCCATAGCTCTGTGTGCTTTTATTGTGTAAAAAAACTGATTTGATACATATGCAAATTAACCTGAGATGAGTCATGTCCCTGACTCATCTCACGTACAGGACTCATCTCAGGGTAATTTGCATATGTATCGAATCGTTTTTTTTACACAATAAAAGCACACAGAGCTATGGGGACTGGATATTGCGGATGTGCTAGCGGCCATCTAGCAACCCATGTCCTCAGCTCTATACCCAAAATCCAGGTGACAGGTTCCCTTTAAGGGGTTATCCAGGAATTGATAATGATGACCTATCCTCAGGATCGGCAGAGGTCCAAGACCCAGCACCCCCGCTGATCAGCTGTTTCAGGGGGCCGTGATGCTCACCGGAGCTCTGGCGAGCGTTGCGGCCGCCGGGCAGGTCACCGAGCACAGCACCGGACATAGTGTAATGGCAGTGCTTGGTATTGCGGTAATCCCCACTCACTTGAATGGGGCTGAGCTGTAACCAGGTCATGTGACCGATGTACGGTGATGTCACTGAGCTAGGAGGCGGCCACAGTGCTCACTGGGCGCCCGGCCTCGTCTAACAGCTGATCCGAGGGAGTTCCAGGCATCGCACCAACGCAGATCTGATAATCTTTCCCAGACAACCCCTTTAAAAGAGAAGTCGCCACGAAAATCACTAATCCATCAAATCACAGACGTTTCCGCTTTAAAGGGACCCTGTCACCTACTTTGGGGCCACGAAACTATCAGCATGACATCACCAAGTAGCCTGGCCGTAGCAAACCCATCCGGCGCTTGAGATGCAGATCGTTCTGATGGGATGGTCATATCTAGGATGAAAGGCATCACAACCTGCGACCGCAGAACAGGCACATAACGTAGTGTTCATGGCTGGAGACGTACCCGCAGCACGGGCGAGGGGTGATGAGACAAGAGGAATAATATCGCCAACCCCAATCACCCTGATAGGGGGTCTCAAGCGATTGGGAAAGTGTCATCAGGAAACAACCTATTGTCTATATCATGTTTTCATATATATATATATATATATATATATTTATTTATTAAGAATTTTGGATGATATTTTTCATTTCCCATGCTCATATCTATATTTTAAAACAAAAGCTATAAAATCCTGCAGGTTTCGCACTGGCCACTAAGCTTAATAATAGTCTCCACTTCTTCCTCTGTACAGATATCTTTACTGAAGTTATCTGCTTATCATCCTAGGCAGAATTGCAATGCCAGGTAACACCTCTGTGTATAGATAAGACATGATCCTCCATACACAATAGGCGATGTCACAGCTTATCTGCTCCCTCCTCACCTGCACAGGTCACAGAACATGCCTAGAAAAGTCAAAAACTACTGTGTCTGTGGCCCATGTGGCTGCCGCAAATCATCTCTCTAAGGGCTCATGCACACGACCGTATGTGTTTTGCGGTCCGCAAAAAATATGGATGACGCATTTCATATTTTGTGGAACGGGAACAGCCGCCCCCTAATAGAACAGTCCTATCCTTGTCCGTAATGCAGACAATAATAGGAAATGTTCTATTTTTTATTTATTTTTTGCAGAGCGGACATACGGAAACGGAATGCACACGGAGTAACTTCGTTTTTTGTTTTTTTTTGCGGACCGTTTGAAATTTATAATTCTGCATATGGTCTGGGGGAAAAAAAAAAAAAAAACTGAACGGACACGGAAAAAAAAATAAGTTTGTCCTAAATGCTGTTAGCAGCTTAGGCAAGATGGCCGCCCTCCATAACCAGATACTGGAAGTAGAATAAAAAATAAAAAAACTGCAATCAGAAAATAAAAATTTTTAAATTGAAGGTGCGTCACTGTCTGGTTTTAACCTGTCTGACAATGCTCAGCTTGCCTTTCTGATTTGCAAAAATGGAAGCTGCACGATGATTGGTTGCCATAGTGACTTTTTTTTTGCCCACTCCGAACCCGTTGCAGCCAATCTAGTGACCCTTCCCAACCAGTCTCCTCCAGAGAGCGATTAAAATGGCTGATGACTGGATGTTTGGGTCCTACGCGAGATCTGTGCGGTCCACTTAAAGGGTCGTCTCCACGTGACCACCCATTTCTGTAGTAGGGGCCGGCCTGGCAGTAAGGGGATCATCATGGGTATGGACACCCCCACCTCCCCTAGGGCGGCGCTATAAAGGGATACTGCCCTCTATGACGTCCATATACCCCTCAGGAGCTGACCTTTAAAAGGGGTGGTTCAGCCAGCTAAAAAAAAAAACATACAAAATGGTATAAAAAAATAAATTAAAAAAAATCACCTTACCGACCCCCTGCATCTCCTGTGCCCATAGTTCCCAACAGTCCCAAATTTGCAGGGACTGTCCCAAAAAACAGTGTCTTGGCAACTTCAAGCTGTGCCGGTATGTGGGTGGGGACTTCACTTGTACTGAGCATGCTCAGTTCGCCGGGTAGGAAAATATCTCAGAACACCGGTCTGAAAATGGGAGTGGCTTCTGTAAATCCGCCTCTGAGTGGGCAGTGCCTACACGTCCTGAAATTACCAGCAACCTTCTGGACTGTAAAACTACAACTCCCAGCATGCAAACATGCTCGTCTGCTCTTCTAACTCCCATAGAAGTAGGGAAGGAGGCATTCTGGGAGTTGTAGTTTCTGAAGAGCCAGTCTGGTATGTGTTCATTCCAACGCTTCCCTGGTCTCCACACGGACATCTGGACACATGGGTGACCTCGAGAAACGGCGGTGGATTGGCGCTCATTTAGTCATTTTATGCCATCGTTAAAAAAAAGTCCCGGGTCCTATCAGGGTACGGGGCCCCATTCAGTCACACGTCTGGCGTGTAACGCCGCGGAGGTACATAACACGAGGAGGAGATGTCAGGAGCAGAGGAAGCCTCCGCGTCATACATGTGACAACTGGATAACCCCAGGGCACGCTCCCTATTCGATCACATGAAGATTATTGGGGTACACACACATACCCCCAGTAATATCGCCCCTGCCATGTAATATTACACGCCTTGCTTCCAAGTGTCATTTTGCGCAGGGTTCCCACCACCTGATGGCTAGAACAGGGACCAGCAACCTCTAGTGGTTGTGAGACTACAACTCCCAGCATGCTCCATACACTTCTGCGGGAGAACAGCCAGGCAGGTGCGCATGCTGGGAGTGGTAGTGTCACAGAAGCTTGCCAACCCCAGGGATAGACCATAAAGGGACGCGTCAAATCGGTAATGTCATAGAGAAGCCGACAGAGCATGCTGGGAGTGGTAGTGTCACAGAAGCTTGCCTACCCCAGGGATAGACCGTAAAGGGACGCGTCAAATCGGTAATGTCACAGAGAAGCCGACAGAGCATGCTGGGAGTGGTAGTGTCACAGAAGCTTGCCAACCCCAGGGATCGACCGTAAAGGGACGCATCAAATCGGTAATGTCATAGAGAAGCCGACAGAGCATGCTGGGAGTGGTAGTGTCACAGAAGCTTGCCAACCCCAGGCATAGACCATAAAGGGACGCGTCAAATCGGTAATGTCATAGAGAAGCCGACAGAGCATGCTGGGAGTGGTAGTGTCACAGAAGCTTGCCAACCTCAGGGATAGACCGTAAGGGGACGCGTCAAATCAGTAATGTCATAGAGAAGCCGACAGAGCATGCTGGGAGTGGTAGTGTCACAGAAGCTTGCCAACCTCCGAGAGACCGTAAAGGGACGCATCAAATCGGTAATGTCATACAGAAGCCGACAGAGCATGCTGGGAGTGGTAGTGTCACAGAAGCTTGCCAACCCCAGGGATAGACCATAAAGGGACGCGTCAAATCGGTAATGTCATAGAGAAGCCGACAGAGCATGCTGGGAGTGGTAGTGTCACAGAAGCTTGCCAACCCCAGGGATAGACCATAAAGGGACGCGTCAAATCGGTAATGTCATAGAGAAGCCGACATAGCATGCTGGGAGTGGTAGTGTCACAGAAGCTTGCCAACCCCAGGGATAGACCATAAAGGGACGCGTCAAATCGGTAATGTCATAGAGAAGCCGACAGAGCATGCTGGGAGTGGTAGTGTCACAGAAGCTTGCTAACCCCAGGTATCGACCGTAAAGGGACGCATCAAATCGGTAATGTCATAGAGAAGCCGACAGAGCATGCTGGGAGTGGTAGTGTCACAGAAGCTTGCCAACCCCAGGGATAGACCATAAAGGGACGCGTCAAATCGGTAATGTCATAGAGAAGCCGACAGAGCATGCTGGGAGTGGTAGTGTCACAGAAGCTTGCCAACCCCAGGGATCGACCGTAAAGGGACGCATCAAATCGGTAATGTCATAGAGAAGCCGACAGAGCATGCTGGGAGTGGTAGTGTCACAGAAGCTTGCCAACCCCAGGGATAGACCATAAAGGGACGCGTCAAATCGGTAATGTCATAGAGAAGCCGACAGAGCATGCTGGGAGTGGTAGTGTCACAGAAGCTTGCCTACCCCAGGGATCGACCGTAAAGGGATGCGTCAAATCGGTAATGTCACAGAGAAGCCGACAGAGCATGCTGGGAGTGGTAGTGTCACATAAGCCTGCCTACCCCAGGGATAGACCATAAAGGGACGCGTCAAATCGGTAATGTCATAGAGAAGCCGACAGAGCATGCTGGGAGTGGTAGTGTCACAGAAGCTTGCCAACCCCAGGGATCGACCGTAAAGGGACGCGTCAAATCGGTAATGTCATAGAGAAGCCGACAGAGCATGCTGGGAGTGGTAGTGTCACAGAAGCTTGCCAACCCCAGGGATCGACCGTAAAGGGACGCATCAAATCGGTAATGTCATAGAGAAGCCGACAGAGCATGCTGGGAGTGGTAGTGTCACAGAAGCTTGCCAACCCCAGGGATCGACCGTAAAGGGACGCATCAAATCGGTAATGTCATAGAGAAGCCGACAGAGCATGCTGGGAGTGGTAGTGTCACAGAAGCTTGCCAACCCCAGGGATCGACCGCAAAGGGACGCGTCAAAATCAGTAATGTCATAGAGAAGCCGACAGAGCATGCTGGGAGTGGTAGTGTCAGAAGCGTGCCTACCCCAGGGATAGACCGTAAAGGGATGCGTCAAATCGGTAATGTCATAGAGAAGCCGACAGAGCATGCTGGGAGTGGTAGTGTCACATAAGCCTGCCTACCCCAGGGATCGACCGTAAAGGGACGCGTCAAAATCAGTAATGTCATAGAGAAGCCGACAGAGCATGCTGGGAGTGGTAGTGTCAGAAGCTTGCCTACCCCAGGGATAGACCGTAAAGGGATGCGTCAAATCGGTAATGTCATAGAGAAGCCGACAGAGCATGCTGGGAGTGGTAGTGTCACAGAAGCTTGCCAACCCCAGGGATCGACCGTAAAGGGACGCATCAAATCGGTAATGTCATAGAGAAGCCGACAGAGCATGCTGGGAGTGGTAGTGTCACATAAGCCTGCCTACCCCAGGGATAGACTGTAAAGGGACGCGTCAAATCAGTAATGTCATAGAGAAGCCGACAGAGCATGCTGGGAGTGGTAGTGTCACAGAAGCTTGCCTACCCCAGGGATAGACAGAAAAGGGATGCGTCAAATCGGTAATGTCATAGAGAAGCCGACAGAGCATGCTGGGAGTGGTAGTGTCACAGAAGCTTGCCTACCCCGGGGATAGACCGTAAAGGGACGCATCAAATCGGTAATGTCATAGAGAAGCCGACAGAGCATGCTGGGAGTGGTAGTGTCACAGAAGCTTGCCAACCTCCGAGAGACCGTAAAGGGACGCGTCAAATCGGTAATGTCATAGAGAAGCCGACAGAGCATGCTGGGAGTGGTAGTGTCACATAAGCCTGCCTACCCCAGGGATCGACTGTAAAGGGACGCGTCAAATCAGTAATGTCATAGAGAAGCCGACAGAGCATGCTGGGAGTGGTAGTGTCACAGAAGCTTGCCTACCCCAGGGATAGACCGTAAAGGGATGCGTCAAATCGGTAATGTCACAGAGAAGCCGACAGAGCATGCTGGGAGTGGTAGTGTCACAGAAGCTTGCCTACCTCAGGGATAGACCGTAAAGGGATGCGTCAAATCGGTAATGTCATAGAGAAGCCGACAGAGCATGCTGGGAGTGGTAGTGTCACAGAAGCTTGCCTACCCCGGGGATAGACCGTAAAGGGACGCATCAAATCGGTAATGTCATAGAGAAGCCGACAGAGCATGCTGGGAGTGGTAGTGTCACAGAAGCTTGCCAACCTCCGAGAGACCGTAAAGGGACGCGTCAAATCGGTAATGTCACAGAGAAGCCGACAGAGCATGCTGGGAGTGGTAGTGTCACAGAAGCTTGCCAACCCCAGGGATAGACCGTAAAGGGACGCGTCAAATCGGTAATGTCATAGAGAAGCCGACAGAGCATGCTGGGAGTGGTAGTGTCACAGAAGCTTGCCAACCCCAGGGATAGACCATAAAGGGACGCGTCAAATCGGTAATGTCATAGAGAAGCCGACAGAGCATGCTGGGAGTGGTAGTGTCACAGAAGCTTGCCAACCCCAGGGATCGACCATAAAGGGACGCGTCAAATCGGTAATGTCATAGAGAAGCCGACAGAGCATGCTGGGAGTGGTAGTGTCACAGAAGCTTGCCAACCCCAGGGATCGACCGTAAAGGGACGCATCAAATCGGTAATGTCATAGAGAAGCCGACAGAGCATGCTGGGAGTGGTAGTGTCACAGAAGCTTGCCAACCCCAGGGATCGACCGTAAAGGGACGCATCAAATCGGTAATGTCATAGAGAAGCCGACAGAGCATGCTGGGAGTGGTAGTGTCACAGAAGCTTGCCAACCTCCGAGAGACCGTAAAGGGACGCGTCAAATCGGTAATGTCACAGAGAAGCCGACAGAGCATGCTGGGAGTGGTAGTGTCACAGAAGCTTGCCAACCTCCGAGAGACCGTAAAGGGACGTGTCAAATCAGTAATGTCATAGAGAAGCCGACAGAGCATGCTGGGAGTGGTAGTGTCACAGAAGCTTGCCAACCCCAGGGATAGACCGTAAAGGGACGCGTCAAATCGGTAATGTCATAGAGAAGCCGACAGAGCATGCTGGGAGTGGTAGTGTCACAGAAGCTTGCCAACCCCAGGGATAGACCATAAAGGGACGCGTCAAATCGGTAATGTCATAGAGAAGCCGACAGAGCATGCTGGGAGTGGTAGTGTCACAGAAGCTTGCCAACCCCAGGGATCGACCGTAAAGGGACGCGTCAAATCGGTAATGTCATAGAGAAGCCGACAGAGCATGCTGGGAGTGGTAGTGTCACAGAAGCTTGCCAACCCCAGGGATCGACCGTAAAGGGACGCATCAAATCGGTAATGTCATAGAGAAGCCGACAGAGCATGCTGGGAGTGGTAGTGTCACAGAAGCTTGCCAACCCCAGGGATCGACCGTAAAGGGACGCATCAAATCGGTAATGTCATAGAGAAGCCGACAGAGCATGCTGGGAGTGGTAGTGTCACATAAGCTTGCCAACCCCAGGGATCGACCGAAAAGGGACGCGTCAAAATCAGTAATGTCATAGAGAAGCCGACAGAGCATGCTGGGAGTGGTAGTGTCAGAAGCTTGCCTACCCCAGGGATAGACCGTAAAGGGATGCGTCAAATCGGTAATGTCATAGAGAAGCCGACAGAGCATGCTGGGAGTGGTAGTGTCACATAAGCCTGCCTAGCCCAGGGATCAACCGTAAAGGGACGCGTCAAAATCAGTAATGTCATAGAGAAGCCGACAGAGCATGCTGGGAGTGGTAGTGTCAGAAGCTTGCCTACCCCAGGGATAGACCGTAAAGGGATGCGTCAAATCGGTAATGTCATAGAGAAGCCGACAGAGCATGCTGGGAGTGGTAGTGTCACAGAAGCTTGCCAACCCCAGGGATCGACCGTAAAGGGACGCATCAAATCGGTAATGTCATAGAGAAGCCGACAGAGCATGCTGGGAGTGGTAGTGTCACATAAGCCTGCCTACCCCAGGGATAGACTGTAAAGGGACGCGTCAAATCAGTAATGTCATAGAGAAGCCGACAGAGCATGCTGGGAGTGGTAGTGTCACAGAAGCTTGCCTACCCCAGGGATAGACAGAAAAGGGATGCGTCAAATCGGTAATGTCACAGAGAAGCCGACAGAGCATGCTGGGAGTGGTAGTGTCACAGAAGCTTGCCTACCCCAGGGATAGACCGTAAAGGGATGCGTCAAATCGGTAATGTCATAGAGAAGCCGACAGAGCATGCTGGGAGTGGTAGTGTCACAGAAGCTTGCCTACCCCGGGGATAGACCGTAAAGGGACGCATCAAATCGGTAATGTCATAGAGAAGCCGACAGAGCATGCTGGGAGTGGTAGTGTCACAGAAGCTTGCCAACCTCCGAGAGACCGTAAAGGGACGCGTCAAATCGGTAATGTCATAGAGAAGCCGACAGAGCATGCTGGGAGTGGTAGTGTCACATAAGCCTGCCTACCCCAGGGATCGACTGTAAAGGGACGCGTCAAATCAGTAATGTCATAGAGAAGCCGACAGAGCATGCTGGGAGTGGTAGTGTCACAGAAGCTTGCCAACCCCAGGGATAGACCGTAAAGGGACGCGTCAAATCGGTAATGTCATAGAGAAGCCGACAGAACATGCTGGGAGTGGTAGTGTCACAGAAGCTTGCCTACCCCAGGGATAGACCGTAAAGGGACGCGTCAAATCGGTAATGTCATAGAGAAGCCGACAGAGCATGCTGGGAGTGGTAGTGTCACATAAGCCTGCCTACCCCAGGGATCGACCGTAAAGGGACGTGTCAAATCAGTAATGTCATAGAGAAGCCGACAGAGCATGCTGGGAGTGGTAGTGTCACAGAAGCTTGCCAACCCCAGGGATAGACCGTAAAGGGACGCGTCAAATCGGTAATGTCATAGAGAAGCCGACAGAACATGCTGGGAGTGGTAGTGTCACAGAAGCTTGCCTACCCCAGGGATAGACCGTAAAGGGACGCGTCAAATCGGTAATGTCATAGAGAAGCCGACAGAACATGCTGGGAGTGGTAGTGTCACAGAAGCTTGCCTACCCCAGGGATAGACCGTAAAGGGACGCGTCAAATCGGTAATGTCATAGAGAAGCCGACAGAGCATGCTTTAACTACAAGCACCATCATTCTGCAAGGCACCGAACAGAGCACGATGGGGCTTCTAGTTCGTCCGATACATCAAAAATATGCCTCTATGGGGACTACAAGTACCAGCACAGCCAGCAATCCATGACACAGAGATGATGACAGAGCATGCAAGCCATGACAGCTGCGGCCAGCCCCTAATCTGCAGACCACGCCCCTCCCGCAGGACGGGAACTACAAGTCCCAGCACGCCACGCCTACTGGGGGATGCCACGGCACGCTGGGACTTGTAGTTCCCCGCAGCACGCGCTCTATCAGAAAGCAGTCGGGACGGCCAATGACGTAGCTCCCCTCACCCAGTGGAGGACTCGGGCTGCTGGACACGGTCAGACTCAGCGCCATCCTTTTCTCTCCTGATCTCGAGCCCAGGCGCTGCCACGAAGCCGCCGACTGAATGAGAAAGAGAGAAGGCGCTTCCGCCGCTCACGTGCTCCAGCACTGCCCACAACACCGCCACACTTCCGGCCCCCGCCATTTTGAGTGTGGGCAAGGCGTAAAAGGCCGCCATGTTTGATTCGGAATGACAACGTGTCGCACATTGAAATGCTTGTGTGTGCAAGCCTGGTAAAAGTCACATCAAAGCTCTGGGGGCTCGTTGCTAGGAAACAGTTAGAGGGCGCTTCTTCCTAAGACTGAAGCGGCCCCTGCTGATCGCGCCCTGAACCACCAATCAGCTTCCAGCTCAGTGGCATGGCAAAGGGTCCTCTGAGATTTGGATATTTAAAAAAAAGCTAAATTTTAAAAATATGGAAATTAGTGGCTTCACCAGTATACCTCAGAATAAATTGGTGCGCACCCCACGACCTACCCAGAGTCGTAAAGAGCGTAGTGAAATATATAAGTATAATATATGGATAAATACAAATATATATAAAGGATGGGGGGCACTCTATCATCTGGTCATATGTGGACACGTCTCAATTGTTATACGAAAAAGATATAGAGTATTATTTAAAGGTGCAATAAATACAAGGAAAAAATGTCCGTCCGACCTCACACTAGTAATGCCTATCTAATATGTAATATTTGAAATATAGTCATTCATATATCTGTATATCAAATATCCCCCCCCCCCCCCCAAAAAAAAAAAAAAAAAGCGCTTAAAATGAAAAAATAAAAATATAAAGCTAGCAATAAGTCCAAATAAAAAAAAATCTAAAACTCCAGTTGAAGAAATGGGGATATGTTGTTTAGGCCTGGTTGGAGTCCTTTCAGATCAATAGTACAATGATTCCAAATTGAAGAAAAGAGAGAAAACCCAGCTCTTGGTAGCAGGGAATCCTTTAGTCACAGCGGTATAATAACTTCCACATACGCAGGGCCGTCAAATCTACGCGTTTCAGACCTTTACATGCTGGTCCTTACTCATGATATAAATGACCAACATCAGTAGCATCTCTTGTAGTATTACAGGGGGCGATGGAGTCACAAGACTATGGTGCAAAATGACAGATTAAAATTTGGAACACGTTACCAAAGAAATCACAAAGAAAAAAAAAAAAGAATTATTAAAACTAATGGCAGAAATCAGAGCAAAAACATCAATTGTATTGCAATATGAAATCACGCCTTCTGCTTAGCCCGGCAGGAAAACAAGTTGACAACTGAAACATCCAAAAGGCTTCTCTATTCAGTAGCTTCCTTCTGTGACCTCCACCCCTCACAGGTGCTTTAACCCTTTCAATACCTTGCGCAGGTAAGAGTTGCCTTTTTCCTTCAATTATCTATGATTCCAAATTGTTGTATAACAGTCTAAAGGCAACAATATTTCCAGTACATATGATATTCGAGGGTTAATAAATACACCTTTTACATGTATGTGTCTTTTTCATCTCTATATTTGGGTTAGGGTACTTTCACACTAGCGTTATTCTTTTCCGGCATAGAGTTCCATCCTAGGGGCTCAATACCGGAAAAGAACTGATCAGTTTTATCCTAATGCATTCTGAATGGAGAGCAATCCGGATCATTGTAATCTATGATGCTGTGCGCTCCCGTGCGCACGATCAATGCCGGTCCGGGACATATGGCCCGCTCATAGACCGTATGTCTCGGAGGGCATACAGTCGTGTGCAAGAGGCCTAAAGGGGTTCTCCGGGCTTTTTCATATTGATAACCTATTCTCAGGATAGGTCATCAATATCAGATTGGCGGGGTTCGGACACGCGGCACCCCGCGGATCAGCTGTACGGGGAGACGGCGCGCATGTCATCTCCTGTCTCTTCCTGCCCGCTGCTGTATGTCTTTGGGACAGCAGCAGCAGACAGTAATAGAGAAGGGATACAGTGTGTGCGGCGTCTCCTCATACAGCTGATCGGCGGTAGTGCCAGGTGTCAGACCCCCGGCGATCTGATATTAATGACCTTTCCTGAGTATAGGTCATCAATATGAAAAAGCCCGAAGAACCCCTTTAATCCGAGAGCCTAAAGAACATTCCAGGATTGTACCAAGATTGGCACCTATCACCACGCGCCCTGCCGCTGTGTTCAGTCTCCATGAGGCTGCTGAAGATAGCTGAACACAATGGTGGGCGATCTTCAGCAATCACATAGGGAGAAGTGCCCGTGCTCGGACACAGGACCCCCAACAGTTATAATTGGCGGGGGTACCAGCAGTGGGACCCCATCGATCAGACACATATTCTGTGTTGAGCTATTTTTACAGGTTCTAGATGTTGGGAGGGGGTTGCATTTTTTGTGCATTGTTCTGCTCCTTTTTAGAAGCCCCGTCCCTTTTCTTACGGCGTCCCGTCTCCAGGTTGCGTGTAACGTTGCAGCATCCCGGAGCCATATGTATTTAACGTGCATGGTGTTCTCGGGAGATTTGCCAGCTTTTCGGTGAGCCCTGGAAGTCTACCCAGGAGGGGCACAAAGCTTTAATGTACACATTTTGGAGACCTTCTTCAGGTAGGACCCATCACCTCTCCTGACATGTCTGCTTTAGTAAATACGTGTATTTAGGAGCATCTTTTTTAAAAACTTTTCATTTTGCTATTCCTCTGTTATTCCTCCAGGAAACGTGTAAATAAATTGATAATAAAGCATCACTAATCCCCTTGTCAATAGGGCCTGTCCCTCCAGAGTCTGACACTTCCCTATGGGCACGGAGAACGGTAACGTCAAGATGTCATTATATTCCAATATTTCCATGACGGGGAGTCGGTCCAGCAGAAACCAAATATCTGGACAGGGCTCTTGCAGTCAGTATGGGGGGGGGGGGCGATCCACGTCATGCTGTCCGTTTTTTCTTCAATCATCCTTTTGAACGGCTAGAGGCCAAGTTCAAATGGTAATGGTGCGCCCCCTAGAGAGACGTCTATGGAATAGGTATGTCAGTGCTCACTGTATGCCACCTACTGGCAGTTCTTTCTTCTCTGGTTTTGGTGAAACTTTTGGAAACAGAGGCAGAGAATATGGCGTCACTCTGTGTATACGGTAGATCTGCATACTTGCCGAATCTCCCGGTACGTCTGTGGGAGGCTCCTGAAAAAAAGGCGAGACCCCCAGAGCTCACCAAAAAACTGGCAATTCTCCTGAAAACACCAAAATCTCCAAAATTTGCACAATAAAGCAGCGTCTCACTTCAGCAAATAGCATTTCTTGGTTATGACCACCCTGCAATCCAGCAGCGGTGGACGTGCTTGCACACTACAGAAAAATGTGCTGGACTACTATGTACACTCTGGCAGTCCCAGGCATCAGAGAGGCCGAGGCTTTTTCCTATAGTGTGCAAACACGTCCACCACTGATGGATTGTAGGGTGGTCGTAACCATGGAAATGAGCAGTGTATAATTTGATGGAAAAAATGAATCCATCCAGCAAAGGAAGCAATATGGAAAATCACAATACATTAGTAAGTGCCTTGTATTCACTTCCTATACATGATAAAAGCCATTTGCTGACATCAGACAACCCCTTTAAAAGGAACTGTGCACTTTTTGGGCAACCCGTGTATGTGACATTGTCTCAGTATTGTATATACCTCCGACCCCCCGTCACTGACTGCTATCGGCTGCTCCCCCTCTTCACCGGATTTTCATCCGAGAGACCGGGAGATGCAGCGGCAGCCGTGCAGGGATCCGGAGCGATGTGGGTGCCGGAGAGCAGGTAAGTATAACCCATACAAGGGGCACGGGTATTGGGCAGGTATTTTAAATATCAGATAACCCCTTTAATAGTTTAGCAAATTGTGTCAAATATTAGACTCTGGGGGTTAAAGGGGTTCTCCGGACTACAGATATTGATGACCTATCCACAGGATAGGTCATCCATATCAGATCGGTAGGGGGTAAAACACGCGGTATCACTACTGATCAGCTGTTTAGAGCAGTCGCTGTGCTGGAAACTATACACTATACAGAAGGTTCCTTTCATAGTGTAGTGCCTGTAGGGGGCACTGCAGCTCAGCCGGGGGGCAGTACGCTGAAAGCCACAAAGCAAACTGAGTCTTCTGCTTCCACGCCATACGCTTTATAGTTTCCAGCACAGCAGCTGATCGGTAGGGTGCCACGTGTCGGACCCCCACTGATCTGATCCTGATGACCTATCCTGAGGATAGTCCCAGAGAACCCCTTTAAGTTTAGTATCCATATGACTTTATCCACTTTATCATCAGAGGGGGTCCAACTGCTGCCATCCCCACCACCCCGAGAATGAAGCCCGATCTGTAGAAAGTTCCCCCCCTATAACATGTGCCATTTATAATTATGTCTTCTTATAAGGCAGAGGGACCAGTGGGCTCTTTGTGGCTATATCTGAAGTGAAAACCAAGAACGGCTGCACCAGGAGGAACTGTAAGAAAATCGCATCTCCATCCTATAGGAGGTATTTACTATGACGTCATCAGTAGTCTTTCTTTAGGTGATGCAAATGGGAATTTGAATCTTTTGGCAACAGGCAGGATTCTATCTGTTGTAAAACTACAACTCCTAGCCTGTTCTGAGAGCCACATGCTGGGAACTACAATTCTGCAACAGCTGGAGTGCCACACTGGCCTCTCCTGCCTCTGTACTGTTTCTCTCTGTTATCAACCATTTTATTTTTTTAATTAAAGGGGTTTTCCGGGAGTTCAATATCTGATCAGTAGGGGTCCGACTCCCGGCACCCCCATTGATCAGCTAAAGAGGCTGTTGGACTCCGGTGAATGCTGCAGCCTCCTCATTGTATACTAAGCACAGCGCCATACATTGTATAGTGGCTGTGCTTGGTATTGCGGCCCAGTCACTGGCCTAAGAGGAGGCTGCAGCGCTCAACGGAGTGTCACAGCCTCTTCAAACTGCTGATTGGCGGGGGTGCCAGGAGTCAGACCCCCACCCATCATAGATTGTTGACCTATCCTGAGGACTGGCCACCATATTCTACTCCCAGGATACCTCTTTAATATAATGTGTATATATATATATATATATATATAACAATGTAAAGAAATCAGGAGACAATCTACATATCAGATTTTTATTGATTGGTCCCTTGGGGGGGAAAAAAGTTCCATAAAACTGCGTACAAAAATATTAACCCTTCACAGCCGTTACCAAACTGGCTGAAAACTTCTCCTGACTCTCCAGAGTTGAAAGCGACAACTTACAGACTACTCCTCTTCAATCTCCACCCCAGGACAATGGTTCCCAACCAGTCAGGGCATGCTAGGAGTTGTAGTTTTGCAACATCTGGAAAGCCACAGGTTGGAGACCAATAACCCCGGGTGTCTCCTTTCACCTAAGACGCAGTACACAACGCGTTTCATGTTTAGGGCACCAGCGCTTGTTTCACAGATTCTGGGACTCGGGAGGCGTAGTAGCTGTAATTGCGCAGAGCTGCCAGAACCCCGGCCGAGTTCATGTGCTTCACGTCCTTGTGGTAGTCGAATGTGTTGCCGTGAATATCGGTGAGTTTACCTAGGAAAGACAAGGGTATAATATAGGTGAGAAGCCCCGGGGTCCAGTCAGGGGGCCTATATATCAGTGTGAAGCTAGGCGTAGTCACTGGGTGACCAGTAGAACCTCGGAGTTAAAGGGGTATTCCAGTCACAGAAAATGATGGCATGTTACTAGCCCATGCCAAGAATTTCTGATTGGTGGGGGTTGAACCCCTGGGACCCTCACTGATTGGGCCACATTGCTGTGTTCAAATGCAACCATGGAATCTGGGACTTAAAAAACCTGGGAGCGCCCGCTCCCAGGCCTGCAATGGCTCCCCCTATCAATGATCGGGGGAGCTGGATACAGTGTGTGGCAGCCTCAGTGCTCCTGAATGATCCAAGGCTGTTGCACATAAGTTCCTATGAAAAGCCAGCCTGTGGCAGGGCTTTATAGGGACAGTGTGAAATTCTCATAGACTCCAATGCTAATATATTGGAGTCTATGACAGGCGTGATCCTTAAAGGGGTCATCCCATGACTAATGTAAAAAATAAAAATTATACAAGCTCTTTCTAACAAAGCTAGAACCAGCCCTGTACCTCACATGGGTCCAAAGATCTCCCCATTCATTTCTCTGCTAGATTTAAATCAAGCTGGCAGCCCAAGGGGAGTGTCTATTCTGCTGCAGCTCAGGGGGCGTGGCTCAGCTCTGCCTATCACAGCTCAGGAGGCAGTTGTTGGATGAAACTGAGCATGTGCGGCCTTGTCAGTGAGCCAGACAAAGAAACAAGGAAAAAAAAAAAAAAACAGCAGGTGGCGCTATACAGATATGCTTTAGTGAATAACTCAGTGACTATGCAAAATTTTTTATTACATGCAATTACAAAAAGTATTCAGATGTAGGGGGTGGCTTGAAAACTGTACAATATTTTTCATGGGTCAACCCCTTTAAGTGTAAAATAAGTTACAAAAAAAAATTATATTAATATATATATATATATATATATATTTTTTTTTTCAAATCACCACCCTTTCTCCAAAATAAAAATAGATAAGCAATAAAAAAAAATAATCATGGGCATTACCGCGTGCGAAAACGCCCGTACTTTATAAAAAGTGATTAAAAAGTTATACACCCCAAAATGGTATCAATGAAAAGTACAGATCGGCCACAGGAAATAAGCCCCCACACAGCTCAGGAGGGGGCAGTCCAACACCCTGCACCCCATTAGATCAGATGTTCTGCTGTAGCTCTGGTGCCGGAAGCAGGTGCAGGGACTACACAGTTCTGTCCATTGAAGTGAATGGGCGCAGCACTGCAGTAACCAGCTCGGTCCACTACACAATGGACAGAGCAGTGTCATTTCGGCACCAGAAGCAGATGATTGGCAGTGATGCAAGTTGCCAGGCTCCTACCTATCAGATATTGATGGCCGTCAATATAAAAATCCTGGGACTGAGCAGCAGAAAGCTGCAGTAGCAGGCACATGGCTGATCACTGCTTGGGGTTATATTCCCCCACCAATCTGATATTGACAGTCCATCCAAGCCATCACTGCTTGTTTTCAGTGAATGAAAACACAAAGGCTGAAAACCTGTCCTGGCACCGACACAGCTGCGTAGCTCGTGACAGTGTATTAGAGCTCTCACCGTCAGTTGGGAATGGTCAGGAGGGGATTTCATCCTTCGGATGTAAACAAAGGATGTTTCCATTCATTGACCGCTAGCAGAAATTTTAAACACGACTGAAACACAAAGGGGGACATTTACTAAGACCAGCGATTTAGACGCCAGTCTTAGGGTCCATTTACACGTCCGCAAATGGGTCCGCATCCGTTCCGCAATACCAGGAATGGGTGCGGACCTATTCATTCTCTATGGGTCTGGAAGAGATGTGGAGAGCACACTATGAACTTCCGGGCCGCGGCTCCGCAAAAAAAATAGAACATGTCCTATTCTTGTCCGCAATTGCGGACAAGAATAGGCAGTTCTATGGGGGTGCCGGCTGGGTGTATTCGGATCCGCAATACACCACGGACGTGTAAATGGACCCTTATGTAGAGGCACCCGCCTCTACATAACTTAGACACTTTACCGCTGGCTGCTGGCGTAGATTTAAGTCATTTTCTATGCCAAAAACAGGTATAGAAAATGATGAATCAGACGCTGGTCCGCCTCCTTTCTTGACCACGTCACACCACCTTTTCTCGGAACTGGCAAAAAAAGGAGTAAGTGGCATAAACAGGGAAAAAGTCGCAGATTTTGCCACAATACACCTTTGCGACAAAATCTGTGCCACTATTTTTACATAAATGACCCCCAAAGTATAATAAAATGCTGCAGAACTGTTAATTATGCACTTGCTTACCCCCCACTGCATGCAGGATCGCCTCAGGAGCGCACGTGTCCCACTTCTTGCAACCAGGACTGGCGAAGACGTAGGCGGAGGCCTGACCTTCAATCAGCTGAATGATCTGAAACACATAGGATGCTCGGTATAAATGGACGGAGCCTCTACACAGCGACAAAAAGGGTACAACTTCATTGTGACGTGTTTGTCGCGCAACTTTTTTTTAAATGATAGTCTACGGTGTCGCAGTGTGATGCTACAGTTGCACAGAAATCCAACTTGGATGGATTTTTTTCGACTGTTGCCGACACCATAGACTCTCATGATAAAAAGCATTGCACGATTTTTCTGCGACAAGACACGTAGCCCTAGCTTAAAAGTTCCTCGGTTATATTTGGTTCTGAGAAAGCTGGGTGGAACCTCTGACCATTACAACGCCACTTGATTTCCCAGAACCCTGAAATCTACTTATTAATGCAACAATATGGGAGCGAGGAGATGGAAGATTTGACAATTTCCTGCAAGGGCGTACACAGATCTCATAGGTTCCCATGGAAAAAACTGTGTGTCAGTTACCCCCAGGCAATGCAGACGACTTTAGATTTTAAGTTTTTTTTTCTCGAGTGAAATAAATTTTAATTAAATACAAAGTGTAATATCCGACCTTAATTTTTGAAAAGTGGAACTGGTGCTTAAAATATATGGCGCTCATTCTGAACACCATATTTCTCAATGTATTTACACCAGAAAATTGTTTTCACAAAATACACAGATATCGTAAATCACAGCCACCACTAGGGGGAGCTCAGTGATTAAGAATTAATACAACTACCATGAAAGCTGTAAAATTCTCTGTGCATTGGGGTCCCTCTAGTGGTGGCTGTGTGAAAATGCAGTGTTTTCACACTGGGAAGAGAAGAGCAAATTCTGTGCCGGACCCCTCCCCTCGGGCCCCATAGCAGTCACGTAGTCTGCCTTCTATTGCAGATATGCCACTGATTTCCTGGAAAAGTGAGTGATAGAAGTGAATGAAGAGAGCATGGCCACTGCCTTTCATTCTTCACCTGGGTGTAGAGTGATCATAATTTGTAGGGGGGAACTTGGTGGTAAGTATTCAATTTCCCTGCAGCGCCACCACTGGGAAAAATGAAGCATTACACAGTGTCCATTCATATCCAGTAGTTATGTGTGTAATGCTGGATAGGACAGGTCCTCCAGAGACGGGGGCGCTCTCCGCTGTGGCCGAGAGATAACTATCTCCTCATGACCCATTAAAGGGGGTAGGAGAATGGGTTTCCTAAACTGTACAACCCCTGCAGCTGCTAGAGATGGGTCCTATTCATCCATGGGACAACTTCATGAGACAGCCCCTTTATGAAGCCTTATTATTTTCAGCTCAATCGTCACCTTATTTCCGGCACCTCCCACGCGCACTACTTTATCGGGGTTGATGGCGGTGATGCAGTCATTCACCAGTTTGCTGCTGTGGGATCTGGTAGTGGTGACTATGTGCTGGCCTTCAGGGACTTCCTTCAGCTCAAACCCAAATGCTCCAACGCCCAGGACGCCCCATATGGTTCTTCCCAGGACTGTGTTGTCGCCGGCCTGAAATGACAGAATAACAACAGTGATCCTGTGATATGCAGGGGTTAAAGAAAGCCAAGGACATAGCGGTGCACACCACAGACGGGTGGCGCTCTTGTACAATTCCACAATTTATTAGACTGTGCGTTAAGACTTTAAAGGAGTCCTCTCACTTAACTAAACTATTTTTTTATTATGTAGACAAAGTTAATACGAGGCACTTACTAATGTATTGTGATTGTCCATATTGCTTCCTTTACTGGCTGGATTCATTTTTCCATCACTTTATACACAGCTTGTTTACAGGGGTTACGACCACCCTGCAATCCATCGGTAGTGGTCATGCTTCCACACTATAGGAAAAATTACCGGCCTCTCTGGTGGCTGGGACCGCAGGAACACAGATAGGCACGCATGCGCAGCAGCTCCCGTCCACCTCATATCAGTGCTGCAGCAGTGGGCACAACCCCTGGATACGGGCAGTGTATAATGTGATGGAAAAATGAATCAAGCCAGCAAAGGAAGCAATATGGACAATCACAATACATTAGGAAGTGCCTGGTATTAACTTCCTCTACATGATAAATGCCATTTGCTGAAGTGATACAACCCCTTTAAGGCTAGGTTCACACCTGCATTTACCTGGATCTGTCCTAGCCAGATACCACCATTCACTACCGGACCCCACTAACTGCATGTTGTGGTTTTTGTCCGGCCAAAACCCAGCACTCATGCCGGGAAGTGGCTGGATCCCATTATAGTCAATGGACCCCAGTGGTGAATGGCAGTCTCCGGCTAGTTCGGATTTGGTGAACTCTCTGCCGGAACCCCCTGCCAGATCAGGTAAACGCAAGTGTTAACCTATCCTTACATGGACATGCACTACTGTGCAAGCGGCTTTGAGATCATAGATGACGGATATGGACAAGGATTGTCCTAAGTGGGATACCCCCTTCTTTGTTCTGACAAAAATCTGTGTTGCCAGAGGATCCGGAGGATAGCGGAAGAATAAGATGTCCGTGACTACTGGAGTGTCACCACAATAAGTGGCGGCTGAGGTGACCGACTACCACTTATCCAGCATAAACAGCATTTAGGCAGCACTCCTGCCGTTCCAGTGCGGCGGCTTCCTTCCTGGTGGCTTCAGATCCCTGCTGGACCAGAAGTGGGTTGGTCCCATGATCACTGTGGACAATCACTGGCCTTAGTGGTCACGTGCTAGAACGGCACACGTTACAGGCAGGAGTTAAAGGGAACCTGTCACCGGGATTTTGTGTATAGAGCTGAGGACATGGGTTGCTAGATGGCCACTAGTACAACCACAATACCCAGTCCCCATAGCTCTGTGTGCTT
Organism: Bufo gargarizans; assembly: GCF_014858855.1. Taxonomy (NCBI): domain Eukaryota; kingdom Metazoa; phylum Chordata; class Amphibia; order Anura; family Bufonidae; genus Bufo; species Bufo gargarizans. The sequence continues at coordinate 510,968,118 of NC_058083.1, forward strand.
TTATTGCTTTAAAAAAACGATTTGATACATATGCAAATTAACCTGAGATGAGTCCTGTATGTGAGATGAGTCAGGGACAGGACTCATCTCAGGTTAATTTGCATATGTATCAAATCGTTTTTTTTCCACAATAAAAGCACACAGAGCTTTGGGGACTGGGTATTGCGGATGTGCTAGCGGCCATCTAGCAACCCATGTCCTCAGCTCTATACACAAAATCCCGGTGACAGGTTCCCTTTAAGTCAGCTCCTAGGCCGGACATCTCAGTTGTCGATGGCATATCACTAGTATATGCCATATATATCAAAATCAGTCTGTCTCCAGAATGGACCCCTGTGCATGCGCTGTGCGCTCTCCATTCATTTCTATGGGAGTTCTGAAAATAGCCGCACGTTGTTAAAGTACGCTGCAGAACGCAGTACGACAGCCGAGAAGTGACCCTTACACTGCACTGAAATACCCCTTATCCTCCGTGTACGTCTTATCACGTATCTGAGAAGATGAACCGCTCGACCTGCACTGTAGGCATCGACCGCTAATAAGTCACGGCGACCTTCTTCTAGGATCAATGAACCTAAGACCGCAGAGGCTGCTGGGTATGGGTATTGTGAGGGGCCCCTCCAAATGAACAGGGCCTGTCTGGTTGAGACGAGGAAGGTAGCAGAAATTAGTCGTTACCCCTCTGCCAAATAGGAAGGCATTTGCGTTTTTTACGCTTTTAGTTCATATATTTTTTAATGAACAAATTAAATGTTAAAATTAATTAATTAAATTTCACTTTTTCATTGAAAAGGGTTTTCCGGGAGTACAATATTAATGGCCTGCCCTTAGGATAGGTCATCAATATATGATCAGTGCGGGGGTCCAATTCCTGGCACCCCCACCTTTCAGCTGTTTGAAGAGACCATGGCACTCTGGTCAGCGCCGCGGCTTTTCCCAGGCCAGTGACGTCACGTTCATCGGTCGTATGGCCTCTGTGCAGCTCAGTCCAACTCAAGTGAATGGGTCTGTGCTGCAATACCAAGCACGACCACTATACAATGGATGGCGCTGTGAAAAAGGCCCAACGCTCACCAGAGCAACGTGGCCTCTTCAAACAAAACAGTGGGGTGCCAGACCCCAACAATCCAGAGGACAGATCATCAGCACTGTACTGCTGAAAACCCCTTTAATATACTCTAGTCTAGTAGTCCTCAACTTCTGGCTCTACAGGGCCGTTCACAGGGTCTTTTTTTTTTTTTTAATGGCCAGTGCTGTAAAAAAAAAGGACATGTCTTATTTTTGACTGTTTTTACGGCCAGACGGACCCCACTGAAATCAAAGGAACCATTTTTAACGGCTGTTAAAAAAAAACCATAATAATAAATCTGTTTAACATATACAAAAAAAAACGTAAGCGCTAAATGGACGCCTCAGACTGATGCTATACAGTGGCATCTATTCACCACAGAGTTCTATTGTAAAAAAACGTATACTTTTTTACTGGACTCTGCAGGATACAAGAACATGGCGTTCTTACGTATACGTTAAATGGAGGCATCAAACGTGATGTGAACCCACCCTAATACTCACCTCATCCACTTGCATGTGCGGGGACACTCACTCCTCACTGGATGCAGCAGGACCTGAAGCTCCCAGTGTGGCAACGTCACATGATCAGGCCGGGAGCATCAGGTCCTGCTGCGGACGCTGGGGAGCGAGTGTCCCTGTGTGTGCACATGGAGGATAATAAAAGTGGAGGTAAAATGACCATTAAAAACACATCGGGGGAGATTTATCAAACTGGTGTAAAGTAGAACTGGCTCAGCTGCTCAAAGCAACCAATCAGATTCCACCTTTCACTTTCCAAAGGAGCTGTGAAGAATGAAAGGAGGAATCTGATTGGTTGCTATGGGCAACTAAGCCAGTTCTACTTTACACCAGTTTAATAAATCTCCCCCACAGACTGCCAAAACATGGATGCACACACTGATGGAAAATGGCTATGAAAAACTGACAGTGTTTCCGTTTTTTTTAATGTCCGTTTTTTTTCACTGCTGTGTGAATGTACCCTAAGGATAGGTGATCGATGTGCATTCATTGCCAAAGAGGGGCGTCAGGTCCGAGGGGGACACACTCCATATGGTCCCATTCAGGGGTTATCGGTATATTACAGCTCAGTTACCTGGTAATTATAGTACGGCTGATTTATCACCCCGGCAATCGCTTTCCCTTTGTAGGCGATCCCAATCAGAACAGTCACATGATCCAGGAGACCTGCCGACAAAAAGTATCAGAGTCCGTAAACCTCGGGCACAGGGTGAGCGGTCACGAGACAGGACATAGAGCAGCATTTTACAATCAGTGCATCATTTTCGATTGCTGTCAGTGAATGGAAATATTCATATTTAGATTCATGGAGAATGTACAGAACGAACACTTCTCACAGCCAGGGCTTTGCTGCAGTGGTATCCAGTCTGGTATATCAGTGCAGGTAAAATGTATCTATCTGAAATCCAGACTGTCCGTATCTGTCATCACGGTCTGCAAACCACAGATCCCAAAATACGGTTACCTGCCGCGTGCATCCTCTATTTTTCGCACTTCCATCACTAGAAATCACTATTCTTGTCCACAAAATGGCCTAAAATAGGACTTGTTCTATAATTTGCGGAACGGACACACAGATGCGGACAGCACACAGATGACATCCATGTGCTGTCCATGTTTTATTTTTATTTTTTTCGGACCCATAGAAATGAATGGGTCCGTGTGCAATCCGCAAAAAATGTGGATCGGACACAGATGGAAAATACGCTTGTGTGAATGAGGCCTTCCACTGAGGATTGTCAATAGGCGTAACACTGAGCCGCGGGAGAAACTGGGTCCGTACAAGTTTTGAGCCTTTGCGTGTAGATGAGACTATTCCCATTCACTGACAGCAAGCAGGGATCTTGAAAACTGTGAGGAATTAATGAACAAAGTAAAATTAGAAAGCTGCCGAATTTTACATTATATTCATAGCTTGAAGCAGCTAAATTAAGCAGTCGCGCAGTAGGAACCGACCTTCGGTATATTCTTTAGTGCCATCCAGGGGGTCCACCCACACCACCAGCTGGGGGGGAAAAACATGTACGGATAAGTGCAATGCAGGAATTAAATGGGTTTTACAGAACTGAACGAGCATCTGTCAGCAGGATCAACCCTATTAAAGGGTTGAACAGAGCTTTAGGGAAGGTCTGCTTGACTCCATCCGAAGCCACCGCCTCCACTTCCGGCGGTACATTGACAAATGAGTGGAAGATCCTCTGCTGAAACAAGCGTGCAGGGGCAAGAATACAGGGCCAGGCAAGATGTCTGCCCCTGTCATTCAAGAGGATGGGGACAATATGGTGCTCCGAGAGCTCAGGCCTGACCCTCTGTGCTCCGATGACCTCATTTGCAAAACTGGTGTAAAGGAAAATTGGCCTGGTTGTACCGAACGAGCAATCAGATTCCATCTTCTATTTTTAAAAGCTACTTAGGAAGATGAAATGTAGAATCTGATTGGTTTCTATGGACAACTAAAAGTCAGTTTTCCTTTACACCAGTTCTGATAAATCTCCCCGATACATTTCTTGGGAACAGTGCCACATACACTATAAATAAGGTATTGTTTGATTCAGCAGGAGCAACCCCAACATGCAGTACGCCTGGTTTAATAGGATTGATCCTGCTGACACATGCTGTCTAAATACTGAAGATCTAATCTCAAGATAGGTCATTAGTATTGGTGGTGGTCTGGTTCCTGACATCTAGCTCAGACTAGCGCTCCAGCCTTCTCATACTATCCCAAGCACAGCGCCGTACATTGTATAGTGGCTGTGCTTGGTACTGCAGCTCAACCCCATTCACTTGAATTGGACCGAACTGCACAAAGGCCATGTGTTTGATGGACATGGCGTCACAGAGACAGCTCATGGGAGGCCCCTTCCTACAGTTGACCAGAGAAAATATGGGGGGTCTGAACCCCACCGATCAGATACTGACGTCCCATCCAAAGTGTTAGATTCTTATTTCAGATGTCGGATGAAACAAAGAAAAAACCCTCCCTCTTGTGTTGAATATCCTAATGCTCCCGCACGTAAAGTTCTAGTTCCTGCTGCTTTGATCACCACTGGGCCTGCAGCTGTCACGTGCCCTTGTCCTTCAGATGACCACTGCAGCCAACTAATGGCGATCAGAGCAGCAGGAACCAGAACGCCACGTGCCGGAGCATCAGGATATTTAACACGTGAGCGAGGGTTTTTTCTTTATTTCATACTTCTCCTGCTGTCAGACAATTTTTAAAGTATCTAGGAAAACCCCTTTAAATTTTGCTGCCATCAATGTCAGATAGCAGCAGGTCCCAGAGGCGGGACACCCTAAAGTTAAAGGGGTTCTGCAGTTTGTTTAAACTGATAATCTATCCTCTGGATAGATCATCAGCATCTGATTGACAGGGGTCCCGCCGATCAGCTGTTTGAGAAGGCAGCAGCGCTCCAGAAGCGCCGCGGCCCTCTCACTGTTTACCGCTGGCCCAGTGACGTCACGACTAGTATCAACTGGCCTGGGCGCGGCTGAACTCTGTTCACTTGAATGGGGGATAAATCATCAGTTTAAACAAGCTGCAGAACCCCTTTAAGTAGAGCACACTGCGCATGCGCAGCCACCTCTCTATTCATCACTATAGGAGTTCCACAAACAGCCAAGCGTATGTGCTCAGCTATTTTCGGTAGTTCCATAGCAGCGAATGGAGAGCACACCGCAAAAGTGCAGCCACCTCTCCATTCACCACTATGGGAGTTCCAAAAATAGCCAAGCAAGCACGCTCGGAAGAAGCCATGAGAGGAGGGTGCCCCGTTCGGGAGAAAAGACCTGCAGCTATCTGACATCAATGGCATACCCTAGTGATCTGCCATCAATATCCCAGATAGTAATACCCCTTTACTGTAAGTGATGTCTCATAAAGACAACCCCTGTCTGTTTGCCTTATGGGCCTGCCTTTCATGACCGGACTCAAAAAGGCCTGAATGTCCAGGCACATTTTTGTATCTGGTGTTTTAGTGACCGTAGCTTTTTCATTTGTTTGACTAACAAAGTCATTTTTGTAAAAAAAATTTTTTATTGACACTTAGGACTTTTTATTACCATGTCTTTTTTTTCAAGATTTTTTTCCCCTTTTTTAGGTTTAATTTGGAGGAAAAACATTAATTATTAAAAAGTAATTTTTTAAAATTATAACTTTATTTCTTAAATATTAAATTTGGCAGAACATTTAATTATTGCAATGGGTTCCCTTTTTTGTGACAATCGTTTTCATATGTAACATGTATAGGATTGAGCCTATGGGGCGACTATGGTGATGTTTCTGTTAGCGACTGCATTTTTTATTAAATAAAAAAAAAATATTGTTACTTTTTTTTTTTTTTTACTTATATTTTAATAAATTTTTAGCACATAATATGTCCCCCAGGAGTTTATTAAAAAAGGACACTGGAGGACACTGACTTTTAAAAAAAAAAATTTCATAGGAGCCCCAGTTATAGGGGTAAACAGCCCCCTGTGGGGGCATGACACACAGGCAGAGCTGATCAGGGTCTCCTTAGACCCTGCAGCTCTGCTCCTGCCCCAGACATGACTGCCGGGACTAACAGAGGAAGCGGCCCTGCTCTCCATATCTGTGCTCGTTCAGCGCTCTCCTCCCAGCACAGGAGAAGGCAGAAGCGGTAATAAACCGCTCCCGTCTTCTCCTCAGGGTCCCCGCTGTGTCAGCCGGGACCCGACCTGCTCCTGCTAGATTGCAGGAGCTTTAATCCCTGTGCTGATCAGCGCTGGGATTAAAGCGCTGCCTGAACGTTTATGTACGTGCTACCTGCACGGGGCATGTGCAGATAGGACGTATATACCCAGCCGGCAGTCGGGAAGGGGTTAAGGTATATGGACATCACAGAGGGAGGAAGTCCCGCTTTAGTCCCCATCTATGAGCCACAATGGAGAGCTGCTCTGTGGCTACTGCACGGAAAATGTCTGTTTGGCCGTGGCTTGCCCAAGAATACTCAGCTCTTTCTGGAGCTGCCAAGAGTGATCCTCAGGGAATTAGCCGATTGCCCCAAGAGCCGTGTTTTAAAAAGGGATGTCTCATGTATAAACCTGTAGCGGAGGTGATGACCACAGGGGTGAGGGTTACCTCTTCTTCTTTGATGTCGCTATACTGTGATGGAAACACGGTCTTCAGTATTTCTTCTGACTGTCCTGTCTCGATCAGATCCTCAGGTACTTCTGCAGAGGGCAAATCCTGAGCAGCAAAAAGAAATGCAACAGCGGAGGCTTTTATACATATCAGGATCTCTGATCTTTGTGGTAGCTACCCGATCGATGCAATATTTTGGGCCTCGATATTCCAGTTTTATCTGTGAATTTCATCAATTTTGATCAGATCCACTGACTAAAAATGGCGTCCTGTGGATTTACACTGAGGTTTCGGAATACCGCCGCGTGCTGCATTACTCTTGCCATCAAAGGTGATGGAGCTGTCAATAGAGGCTACAAACGAAACCCAGAAACGCAGTGTGAACAGAGACTAAGGCCACATTCAGATATGGAAGTTTTGCCATGGATTTGCATTGCAGATTCTGACATTTGACAGTACAATACACGTAAACAGGTGTTTTAAAGTGTTTTACAGTGAATTCTGAGATACGGGAATAAGATAAGCTTAACACAGTCTAAGTGAATAAAAATGTACTAACAGTGATACAGTAACAAGACATATACAGACAAATCACATACATAGTAAAAACAAAATCACTTTGACCTATCGTCATTGGGTAGGCTCTGGTCGGCCATCCTGGCAGGGCACAGGCCCATGCCTGACACCCAATCAGGGTGGAATACAAGAGAGTCTTTTTATTTATAGAGTATTTTATTAAAAATACCCTTACAACAAAACAAATCTGCATTGAAAGCACAGTGCAGATTTTCACCTTTTGCCATGTACAGGGCATAATCCACGTCAAATCTGAGGCAACCTCTTCAACAACATCTGCATGTAGTACTTAAAGGGGTTGTCCCACTAAAACTATTCTAGAGTTTTCAAACCAGCACCTGGATACTTTTGAAATTGCATGTAATTAAATATTTATTATAGCTACTGAGTTATTCAATGAAATCTATCTGTAGAGCGCCCCCTTCGGTTTCCCCTTTTTCTAATTTCTCTGTCCTGCTCACTGAGATGGACGCACATGCTCAGTTCCATCCTTGTTCTACCACCAGCTGCAGCAGAAAGGACACATCCCCTAAGCTGACCGCTTAAAATAAATCTAGCTGAGCAATAAATGGGGAGATATCTAGACCCATGTGTGGTACAGGGCTGGTTCTAACTTTGTTAGGGCTCATGCACACGACCGTATGTATTTTGCAGTTCTCAAAAAACGGAACCGCAAAAAATACGGATGAAATCCGCGTGCATTCCGTATTTTGCAGAACGGAACAGTCCTAATAGAACAGTCCTATCCTTGCCCGTAATGTGGTCAATAATAGGACATGTTCTATTTTTTTGTGGAACGGACAGTACTAGAGATCACCCAGTGCTGATGGTAAAAATTGATTGTTATTAGTGATGGATAATAAAGAAAGGTGGTTTAATTCACATAAAACATCCCCGTACGTGCCTACACTTAGCACAACCCCCCAAGTTGAGCCTCCATTTTTTGAGACATTTTTATTACTTTACCCAAACGTCATCACCCTATGGGGCGCTGTTTTTATGTTCTACAGTTGAACACAGCCTGCACAAACCATTACTAAAAGATGGCCATGACCCGTCAAGAGTTCTCCCCATACAATCTAGAGGAGAGCCAAGTCTATCTATCCAAATCTACAAGCATTATGAAGGGAGTCCGATATCTGGGAGTGCAGAGTAGTATGGACATAGGTCCAGAAAGTGGCCTCACCTCTTCTCCTATGATGGTTAACCGTGGGAACCTTCTTGCCAGAGAGGCGCAGATACTTTGCTGTGCCAGGCAATCCGCTGCTGTCTGGAGGTCGTTGGCACCAGTCTGAAATGAGAGCCATCAGTTAAATCCTGCTACATCCCCAGTGCAAAGAAAAGTCCACTCCTTCTATCCCAGGGCTGCACTTTAATACACCGTCCCACCACGTCCTCCAGAACAAGAGCAACTATTTGCAGCAGCTCCTATAATCTGGCATATACACTCAATGAAATACCGCACCAAGATAGAAATATTGTGTTGCTGCAAAACTCAACATGCCGCTATGTCTCAGGCAGATATGTAAATGATTACAGGTGTGGTCTGATGAGATACTGGGTCTGGCCACAAGAGGGCGTTATTCTTTTCCGACACTGAGTTCCGTCCAAGGGGCTCAATACCTAATGCATTCTGAATGGAGAGCAATCGGTTCAGGATGCATCAGGATGTCTTCAGTTCAGTCACTGTCAGGCTTTTGGACAGAGAAAATACCGCAGCATGCTGCGGTATTATCTCCGTCCAAAATGCCTGATCAGTTGCCGGAATGCCGGATCCGGCATTAATTTACATTGACATGCATTAGTGCCAGATCCGGCATTAAGAAATACCTGAAGGACGGATCCGTCCTTTTGGTCTACACATGCTCAGACCGGGAAAACTGTGAAAAAAATACAAGAGAGATCCGTCTATCTGCATGACAAGCGGAGAGATGGATCCGTTCTTGCAATGCATTTGGGAGACGGATCCGCATCCGGTTCCGTCTCACAAATGCTTTCAGTCACATCCAGATCGGCGGATCCGGCAACGGAACTGCTGGCCGGATCACACTGCCGCAAGTGTGAAAGTAGCCTAAAACTGCTTTCCCGCTGCACTATGAAAAGGCTCTCAGAGGCTACTTTTGGGAAGTGTACCTCTTGGTGAATGATTGTTGACTGCTGGACATGCCTCTATGATGCTGTTGAAGATTTTTTCTGTTGACAGACTTTGAGTGGTTGAGCATTATTGGACTGAGAGAAGCAGGATGGTCATATCGATGAATTGCCCACCATCTTGGCCGTTATGAACTAGCTGTTAGTAGGTGTTGGGAGCAGTGGTTACGTGAGGGCATGCACATACAGCGAACAGGCTCCGGACATCCCAGACAGACCACTAATAAAGAGGACGGTTTGATCTGCCGACAATCATGAGTAGCTCTCACAGATTCGCTGTCCACCATCCAGACACTGGTGGCACCTTCACTACAGAGCCCTCTCTCTGCTCGGACCATTTCCAGGCATTTAGGAGAAAGAAATTTCCATTGAAAGTCAGCCACTGCTGCCTTAATTTGCAATGGTGTTGTGAATGAGAAACCTGGACTGGAATCCAACAAATCCAGGTTCTGTTTGGGATCCCACATGGGTTGGGTTATAGTATGGAGGCCTCGTGATGAATGCTTGAATCCTGCCCATGATGTGGAGCGACATATTGCCCCGACTACTGGTGTGATGATCTGGGAAGGCATCGCATATGACAGTCGGTCACCCCTAGTGGTGATACGACGGACAACTAACAGCTCAGCGATATGTGCAGGACATCCTGCCACCACGTGTGGTCCTCTCATGGCAAGGCTTCCAACTGGCATTTATAAGCAGGATAATGATCGCTCTCACACAGCAAGGGTTTCCCAAGAATGTCTCCTCCAGATTACTACACTTCCTTGGCTGCTCGGTCACCAGATTTATCACCAATCCAGCGTTTACAGGCCCAGCTGTGACATCTGTGGACAAATGTGCTGTAGGTTACAATACAGAATCTGTGTACCCCCATGCCCAGCTATATCTCATCTTGTGCCCAGGCTAGAGGCCCGATCTCATCTTGTGCCCAGGCTAGAGGCCCGATCTCATCTTGTGCCCAGGCTAGAGGCCCGATCTCATCTTGTGCCCAGGCTAGAGGCCCGATCTCATCTTGTGCCCAGGCTAGAGGCCCGATCTCATCTTGTGCCCAGGCTAGAGGCCCGATCTCATCTTGTGCCCAGGCTAGAGGCCATGCCTCATCTTGTATCCAGGCTAGAGGCCATGCCTCATCTTGTATCCAGGCTAGAGGCCATGCCTCATCTTGTATCCAGGCTAGAGGCCATGCCTCATCTTGTATCCAGGCTAGAGGCCATGCCTCATCTTGTATCCAGGCTAGAGGCCATGCCTCATCTTGTGTCCAGGCTAGAGGCCATGCCTCATCTTGTATCCAGGCTAGAGGCCGTATCTCATCTTGTATCCAGGCTAGAGGCCGTATCTCATCTTGTATCCAGGCTAGAGGCCGTATCTCATCTTGTATCCAGGCTAGAGGCCGTATCTCATCTTGTATCCAGGCTAGAGGCCGTATCTCATCTTGTATCCAGGCTAGAGGCCGTATCTCATCTTGTATCCAGGCTAGAGGCCGTATCTCATCTTGTATCCAGGCTAGAGGCCGTATCTCATCTTGTATCCAGGCTAGAGGCCGTATCTCATCTTGTATCCAGGCTAGAGGCCGTATCTCATCTTGTATCCAGGCTAGAGGCCGTATCTCATCTTGTATCCAGGCTAGAGGCGGCCATCAGAGTCCTAGAGCCTCATTTCAATTGTACAGTTTTATCCAATAAACTTCTCCTTTCCTCTAATATTGGAATCACTTCCATTTATCATCATTACAGTCACACATAGAAAGCTTCATTCCAACAACTCCTTCTTGGTGCAAGATTTTTTTTTTTGTCAGTGTACATAAGTGCTGCCCTAAAGGGACATCTCCTCATTTTACTGTGTATATTCTACCATGTAAATGGAGTCACTGTGTACATACATTACTTATCCTGTACTGATCCTGAGTTACATCCTGTATTATACTCCAGAGCTGCACTCACTATTCTGCTGGTGCAGTCACTGTGTACATACATTACTTATCCTGTACTGATCCTGAGTTACATCCTGTATTATACTCCAGAGCTGCACTCACTATTCTGCTGGTGCAGTCACTGTGTACATACATTACTTATCCTGTACTGATCCTGAGTTACATCCTGTATTATACTCCAGAGCTGCACTCACTATTCTGCTGGTGAAGTCACTGTGTACATACATTACTTATCCTGTACTGATCCTGAGTTACATCCTGTATTATACTCCAGAGCTGCACTCACTATTCTGCTGGTGCAGTCACTGTGTACATACATACATCTATCATGTGGGATTCGGTTTCACTATTGAAAATTGTTACATGTACATTAGTTCTATATGTACACAGGGAAAACAAGAGTAATTAACCCCAAAAAAGCCATACATTGACAGCCCCCCATGACAACTGAGGATGTTCGTCCAGGGTTATTTGATGGTTTCCATAGACTGCGGCCCAGTCCTGACAATAGGATCAATGGAGGGTCAGCATGTTGCACTGCATATATATAATAGTGGATGTAAATCACCCTATGTTCCGTTATGTAGGCATCATCCTACTTTCTAGAACACAGTAAAGAGCGGACAGATTTTCTGAGCACTCATTGGTTAGATGGCCGGTTACACACATCTTTTGTTATACACACACCAACTATTGGTCCGATTGGACAGATATTGGTCAGATAATCTGTTGGTGTAATACTGCCCTTACACATTTACCTTTTCGACTATGCCCAAATCTCCGCCGCTCATGACATTCCTGACGATTTTCCCGGCTTTATCAGCCACAGAGTGCGCAGAGGCCACCAACCTTGCTAACAGAATTGGAGCTGAAGACATCGTGAACGCTGTTCGGGGGTATGAAGGAGACAATAATTAATATATAGTACAAAAGCAAGAACAGCACCTGATGTGCAAGGCAAAGGTGACAGTAAAGTATTACAGGACAAGCACAAACAAATCCAAACTTGGGTTGGACGTAGGCCATCACCAGGAGCAGAGTTTCAGCAGATACCTTCATCAGGCTGAAATGGTGGCTTAACCCTAAGTTCACACCTGAGCGTTTTACAGCGCGTTCAAACGCGCTGTAAAACGCTCAACACATGAAAACCAATGCTTCCCTATGGGAATGGTTCTCACCTGGGCGCTTTACAGCGCGTACGATCGCACTGTAAAACGCCCGACGCATAATCAAGTACTTGAGCTTCTTTGGGGCGTTTTGACGCGCGTTTGTGGCCATAGGACACTGCAGTCAATCACACAAACGCGCGTCAAACGCGCGTTTACTATTACAAAAAACGCGCATAAAAACGCTCAGGTGTGAAAGCAGGGTAAAAGGAGACCACAGTTTAGGTATGAAGAGCACTGGTGGCATCCATGAACACAGATGTCTAGAGTATGGAGGGTCCAATTTAACTCTTTGGACAGCACCGATGATGGGGGAACCCTTTGGCGGGCACTGGTAATGGAGAGAATTTTTTGGCTGACACTGTTAAGGGGGGGGGGGGGGACTTGTCTAGCACTGGTAAATGGGGGAACCCTTTGCCTGCCACTGGTAATGGGGGAAACACTTTGCCTGGTAATGGGGGAAACACTTTGCCTGCCACTGGTAATGGGGGAAACACTTTGCCTGCCACTGGTAATGGGGGAAACACTTTGCCTGCCACTGGTAATGGGGGAAACACTTTGCCTGCCACTGGTAATGGGGGAAACACTTTGCCTGACACTGGTAATGGGGGAAACACTTTGCCTGACACTGGTAATGGGGGAAACACTTTGCCTGACACTGGTAATGGGGGAAACACTTTGCCTGCCACTGGTAATGGGGGAAACACTTTGCCTGCCACTGGTAAATGGGGGAATCCTTTAGTTGGCACTGGTAATCGGGAAACTCTTGGGAGAGCGATGGTAAAGGAGAACTCTTGGGCTAGAGCCAGTAATGGGGAACCCTTTGGCTGGCAATGGTTATTGGGAGAACTCTTTGGATGGTGCTGGTAATGGGGAACTAGTTATTTGGGTGGGAGTGTTAATGAGGGCAACCTCTGTCTTGGTCCTGTAATGAGGACATTCTGGCACTGGTATTGGACAGTACTGGTTCTGCCCCAATTTTTTTTCCCCATCACAAAACAAGATGGGGGGTGATCTTATTAGAGACCACACCTTTCACATGGGAGGGCCATTAGCTGATCAGTGCAGGTTCGGCTGATTTTGCCAGGGGAATCTGCCAGACACCCCTTTCTTTACACCCTAATGAGGCATGTGGACAGGGATGGTCATTGAAAGACAATCACTTTAATGCAAATGGTTGATTAGAGTGAACATGTCTAATGCGATACCCTGCATGAGGTATCCCAGCACTGGGTTAGAATTCGACCAGGGGCAACATCCTCATGGAGTTTTGTATATACAGTATTATAAATATTGGGGAAATTGGGGGCACATTATAAAATCCCTCACCACCAGAAAATAAAAGAAAACATCAAATATGGCCTTAGTAAAGCACATTTCATCCATATCATTATCTTATCCGGCTCTCCTGGTGTGAGCCCAGCCTTAAATACATCGATCTGAAGGTAACTAACACCCATGGGTTGTAATCTGCAGGGCGCAGCGTTTGCCGTCACCTTTACTCCGGTTTATTTGAGAACCCGAGTCGTGGATTGTGCAATTCAAACAAAACATCCTAAGAAACTGGATACGTCTTTCCAGAATGACTATAGGACAAAAGCAAGCGCAGGTATTACTGACATATAATCTAACTAACAAACTGCACATAATTTTTTTTTATAATAATCACATAAAGCATATATAAAACACAACACGTGTTCATTATAGGACTTACCACCAGTGTCAGATCCGTGGAGAGTCAGCCCCTTTTGGGGCGAACTCTGTAAGAAATTAAACTGTGGTGTGTTCCATCGCATGTCTATGTATTCTGCATTGCCTGCAGCCTGGAATATGGTCTCGTACAGAGGCGTTATACTGCAGCACATGGAGTGCTCATGTCTCTGCGGTGCCACGCGGTCTCTGTGCGCCACCGCACAAGTGAAAAGATTAAAGGGGTTGGCGGATTTATATTACAAGCTGTACATGTGCTGGTCACATCACGTATTAAACTATAGGCACTGAATAATTTAGGTTACTAGGCAGTAGGGCTGCACGATATGGGAATTTTGTGCGATTGCGATAAGGGCCCTAAAAATTGTGATAACGGGATGCGATATTTTAAGGGAATTGTGCTAGAGGTCTATTTGCTTGGATTTTCAAGGCAAAAGCACACACAAATTACTGATAATGCAGAAATGTAGTTATGCTTAACTCAAGAACTGAAATGCACAGTGTTTTTTAAAATAAAACATCTTTTTCTAAATTAAATAACATATTTGCATTACTGCAAAAGTACAAAATACAAAACTTGCCATTTTCTTAATAGCACTGCACAGAACAGATAAATAAAATAGAATAAATAAAAGAACATTTGTTAAAGGGGTTCTGCACTTTCAATTAACTGATGATCTATCCTCTGGATAGATCATCAGCTTCTGATCGGCGGGGGTCCGACACCCGGGACCCCCGCCGATCAGCTGTTTGAGAAGGCAGCGGCGCTCCAGCAGCGCCGCTGCCTTCTCACTATTTACCGCCTGGCCGGCGGCCCACTGACGTCACGACTTGTATCAACTAGAGTGGGCGCGGCTAAGCTCTGTTCACGTGAATGGAGCTTAGCCGCGCCCACTCTAGTTGATACAAGTCGTGACGTCAGTGGGCGGGCGGCCCGGCGGTAAACAGTGAGAAGGCAGCGGCGCTGCTGGAGCGCCGCTGCCTTCTCAAACAGCTGATCGGCGGGGGTCCCGGGTGTCGGACCCCCGCCGATCAGAAGCTGATGATCTATCCTCTGGATAGATCATCAGTTAATTGAAAGTGCAGAACCCCTTTAATTAAAATAACGACTTGCCTCCAGCCCCTCCTCCCTCCCCATACTGTAACTGATGTATCGCCGGCCGCGCTGTGCAGCATAGCGGCCGGCGATACATCCGTGTCAACCACGTAAAAAGTCAACCATCGCTTTATAAGGCGCACTGCCATTTTCCCCCCACTTTTGGGGGGGAAAAAGTTTGTCTTATAAAGCGAAAAATATGGTAATATAATTGCAGCATTTTTGGGTCGGCCAATTGGCGACTGCGATATGGCGATTAATTGCGATTGCTTTGGCGATATATTGTGCAGGCCTACTAGGCAGGTCCCCTGAACTGCGTGCCGGCACTGCACTGGAAACATGGTGGCTGATGGAGTTCCATCTATCAGCGGCCTCCATTCACTTACCCTGGGGATGGACTGCGCATGCGCTAGTTTACCTATCTGTCCCCAGTGTAAGGCCTCCTGCACACGACAGGTTTTTTTCCCCATTTACGGGCCGTTTTTTGTGTTCTGTATACGGAACCATTCATTTTTATGGATCCGCCCAAAAAAAAAAAAAAAAAAAGAATGTACTCCGTATGCATTCCGTTTCCATATTTCAGTTTTTCCGTTGAAAGATAGAACATGTCCTATTATTGCCATATTGCCCGCAAATCAAGTTCCGTGGCTCCATTCAAGTCAATGGGTTCACATACTCTGAATGTTTTCCGTATCTGTTCCGTTTTTGCGGAACCATCTATTGGTTGCCGTGCTTGCTCACTATAGGAAAAAGCACTAGACTGCACCTACTCCCACGGAACCGACCACCAGAGGCGCCAGTGCTTTTTCCTTATAGTGTGCAAGCACGACCACCACTGATGGATTGCAGGGTGGTCGTAACCATGGAAACGAGCAGTGCATAATGTGATGGAAAAATTAATCCAGTCAGAAAATGAAGCAATATGGAGAATCACAACACATTAGTAAGTGCCTTGTATTAACTTTTTCTACATGATAAATGCCATTTGCTGAAGTGAGACAACCCCTTTAAGCCGTAGACATGACTTGATCTTACACTATTCGTTACTATGGATTTTATTTTCTTGTTTCATAACTTTTGGATTGATGTGTGTATTACATGTGTATCTTGTCTCACTCGACTGTAACCTTTCACCTGCATGCACGTTGGCTGCAGTGTGGTATTTAGGGTCACAAGTATGAATGCCGCTTAGTCATGAATAAGGACCTAACCACAGGGGTCCGAAACGCGTAGATGCTGTTATTGGATATTGGATTTTAACCTGCACTAAGAAAATAAAGATTGTCTCCCACTCCCGCACCACCTCCTCGCCTCATTCCCTCTCTGTTGGTGTCCCGCAAGGCTCTGTCCTAGGACCCCTGCTCTTCTCTATCTACACCCTTGGCCTGGGACAGCTCATAGAGTCCCATGGCTTTCAGTATCACTCCTATGCTGACGACACACAAATCTACCTCTCTGGTCCAGACATCACCACCTTACTATCAAGAATCCCACAATGTCTATCTTCCATATCATCCTCCTTCTTTGGCTTTCGCTTTCTAAAACTTAACATGGATAAAACAGAATTCATCATCTCCCCCCCCTTCTTGCTCAACCCCCCAACAGACCTATCTATCACGATCAATGGCTGCACACTCTCTCCGGTAACCAAGTCCGCTGCCTTGGAGTGACCTTGGATTCTGCCCTCTCCTGACCGCACATCCAAGCCCTTTCCACCACCTGCCGCCTCCAGCTCAAAAACATCTCCCGCATCCACGCTTTCCTCAACTTTGAGTCTGCGAAAATGCTTGTACATGCCCTCATCATCTCCCGCCTAGACTACTGCAACATCCTCCTCTGTGGCCTTCCATCTAGCACTCTCGCACCCCTCCAATCTATCCTCAACTCTGGTGCCCGACTAATCCACCTCTCACCCTGTTACTCCTCTGCCAATCCCTTCACTGGCTCCCCATTGCCCAACAAATTCAGTTCAAAGTAGGGGTGCACCGAAATGAAAATTCTGGTCCGAAACCGAAACCGAAAATTCAGGATACCCCTTGACCAAAACCGAAACTGCCTTTTTGCCCAAATACTTTTAAAAGACCCCCCACCCCATAACAGTGCCATCCACAGACCCCCACCCACCCCATAACAGTGCCATCCACAGACCCCCCCACCTCATAACAGTGCCATCCACAGACCCCCACCCACCCCATAACAGTGCCATCCACAGACCCCCACCCACCCCATAACAGTGCCATCCACAGACCCCCACCCACCCCATAACAGTGCCATCCACAGACCCCCACCCACCCCATAACAGTGCCATCCACAGACCCCCCCCCCCCCCCCATTGTACAATTAATAGAAAATAGCGGGGAGGGACTGGGAGGAGGAGCTGGGGGCCGGTGCGTTCACTGTGCTCCGGCCCCCAGCTCCAGTAGTTATAAAAAGTGTGCAATTAATACGGATTCTATTCATGAGGCCCCCTCTACATCCTACTCACAGGGCTGTTATCTTAATGCATTGCTGGCCGGCCGGGCAGACGAGCGGCAGCGTCACGACTGACGTCACATGCCTGCGCCGCCTCCTTCATTCAGAAAGTAGGCCGGGCACATGACGTCAGTCGTGACGCTGCCGCTCGTCTGCCCGGCCGGCCAGCATTAAGATAACAGCCCTGTGAGTAGGATGTAGAGGGGGCCTCATGAATAGAATCCGTATTAATTGCACACT
This sequence comes from Bufo gargarizans, assembly GCF_014858855.1. Lineage (NCBI taxonomy): Eukaryota > Metazoa > Chordata > Amphibia > Anura > Bufonidae > Bufo > Bufo gargarizans. Next base: position 510,985,652 of record NC_058083.1, read on the forward strand.
TTTTATAACTACTGGAGCTGGGGGCCGGAGCACAGTGAACGCACCGGCCCCCAGCTCCTCCTCCCAGTCCCTCCCCGCTATTTTCTGCCGATATGTACAAATATCGGCCGAAATGGATTAGGTGCATTTTCGGCCGATATTTTCGGCTGCCGGAATTTCGGTGCACCCCTAGTTCAAAGTACTAACAAATACATACAAGGCCGTCCATAACCTGTCCCCTCCCTACATCTCTGAGCTACTTTCCCGATACACCCCCACACGCACTCTCCGATCCTCACAAGACCTCCTTCTCTCCTCTCCTCTTATTGCCTTTTCCCACAATCGACTCCAAGATTTCTCCCGTGCATCCCCCATTCTCTGGAACTCGCTACCCCAACATATCAGACTCTCACCGACAGTGGAATCCTTCAAGAGAAACCTAAAAACCTACCTCTTCAGACAAGCCTACAACCAGTGACCCTGCTGCCTCTATATCGCCATGACCAGCTTCACCCGCACCTACTGTGTCCTTCTCCCATACCATGTAGATTGTGGGCCCTCTGTCCTCCTGTACCAGTCTGTAACTCTTCTTGTTTATGATTAGTGCAATTGTCTGTGTTATGTATGTGCACCGCTTATCATATGTACAGCGCTATGGAATGAATGGCGCTTTAATAATAATTGTCACTTTTTGAAGAAGCCAGACCTTTGCAAGGCGTATGAGATTTCACAAACCTCATGAACACTTTGCTTTTTCAGAAATGTACCTGTCGTGCAGATTTTGAAATTCTCGGCATGTCAATTCTTTGTGCGGATTTCACCCCTTTTCAATGCAAGGGTAAGAGCTGTGGCAAAATCACAACAAATCCGCAATTCACACATGTGCTTTTTGGTGTGGATTTGGTGCAGAAACAGCGCAGGGAAATTTGTGCAGAATGTCTGTTAGGGCTCATGCACACGACTGTATGTATTTTGCGGAACAGAACAGCTGGCCCCTAATAGAACAGTTCTATCTATATCCGTAATGCGGACAATAATAGGACATGTTCTTTTTTTTTACGGAACGGAAATACGGAAACGGAATGCACTTCCGTTTTTTTTGCAGACCCATTGAAATGAATGGTTCCGCATACGGTCCGCAAAGGAACGGACACGGAAAGCAAATACGTTCGTGTGCATGAGCCCTTACACAGCTTGCAGCCTGAAGGGTACATGCACGTGGCGGTGTAGGTTATGCAGATTCTCCGCACGTACTTTCATGCGGTTTTCGCTTAATTTCTGCAGCAAATCAGCAGTGAAATCCACCTTATGTGCAGATTTTGATGCAGATTCGCTCCAGATCTCACAGGGAGAAGTCGGCAATGAAAAAACCACATGAACAACTGACATGCTGCGGATTTCTAAAGCCGAACTGCAGGTCCACTTCTGCACCGTGTACACGAGATTTTGAAATTCCCGTCTACTTAGCCGGTGCTGTATTACAGGGCGGAGTATCTGTGCAAAAATTTGTGCGTAATACGCACGATGTGCAAATACCCTTGTAGATTTCTAAACCTGACCAAGAATTTTCTGATGTGTCCACGGTGTCATTTTATGGCTCCTCATCTGGACTGTGAACCAAGGATATGGATTTTTCATGTCCGATCTTTGCAGGTATAAATCGGCGCCAGTTGTATCTTGCAGCCGCTTATCTCCCCTGCTCTACTGAAATAACAAACGTTCAGCTGATGCGAATGTGCAGACTTCACAAATCACAAGCATTTTTTTCCGAAAAAATATTGGAGGTGCCGGACGCCACCCATTACTCCTCGCTGATCGCTCTCGAGCAGGGAGTGGTCACAGAGCAGTGTTTAAGGGCAGGTTAAAGACAGAATCCACATGGAAAAATCTAATGGGCCACAGGATCCACAGCAGAAATCCAAAGCTGACCCTCTTTTTCTCCAGCGCCATTCTCTGCGCTGCCAGCCCCACTTCGCCCCGCTGTTTGTATATAAGGCTGCACTGGTGAGGTGCAGGTATACGGCTTGTGACTCTGGAGAACTGATTGGCAGCAGCGGTCACATGCCGTATACCTGCAATTGACTGCGGCAGCCTTGTATACAAACAGCGGGAGGAGGACCGGACCGCAGGACACAGAGAACAGCGCAGGGGAAAGACGCGAGTATATAGTCATTTTTTAGGCGTCATTCCTCATGCAATCTGCAAATTGCAGATCAACAAAATAAGGGCTTGTTCACACGACCGTGCCGTGTTTTACGGTCTGCAAATTGCGGATCCACAAAACACGGATGTCGCCCGTGTGCCTTCCGCAATTTGCGGAACGGATGGCCCTTTACAGAAATGCCTATTCTCGTCCGCAAAACGGATAATTTTTGCGGGGCCACGAAACGGAGCAACGGATGCTATCCGCATCTTTTGCGGCCCCACTGAAGTGAATAGGTCCGCACCCGTGCCGCAAAAAATGCGGCTCGGATGCGGAACCAAACCACGGTCATGTGAATGAGCCCTAAGGATGAACCATTTTTGCAAAACTAACTTACGTATGCATCAACCGTGTTCTTACCCCATCGATATGTCCGTTCTGCAACGAGAACAACGCCTATGCTTGGCGGCGAAATGTGGATTACAGACCCATTGAAGTCAATGGGTCCTCAAAAAATTTAGTAGCAACAAGGACGGTGGGTGACACAATTTTTTTACTTTCTATATACTAGTGTAGAAGATAACATTGCTGGGTGTCCGTGAGATCCTTCTGGGGAAAAAATAAAATAAAAAACTTTAACCCCTTCAGTGCTCCGTTCTCTAATCTGGTATCTTCTAGACTGAGCTAAACCGGAAAATCTATTGAGTTCAAAGCCTGGCACAGGACCAGCCTGACACCGCGCTGGACACGGAAAGGTCTGACAAGCCCAGAGGGGCCATTACCGGTAAGCGCAGACCCTTTTTCCAGGGACCGGTGCTGGTCCCAGGTTAATGGGCCTCCCCTGATGTTACCTACTGATCTTTGTTAAAGGGACTGTTCAGGATTACGTCAACATGGCTGCTTTCTTCCAAAAACAGAGCCACCCCTGCCCGTGGGTTGTGTGCGGCATTGCAGCTCCGCTCATTCACTGAATGGAGCTGATCTGCAATACTTTGTGCAACCTGCGTAACCTGGCGGCGCTGTTTCGGAAAGGCAGTTATCCTGCACAACCCCCTTTTAAAGTAAAAAGCTCCTTTTAATGTGTCTTTTCCAATTCAATGTTAGAAACTAGGCAGAATCTGTAACTTCTAAAACACATCAAGCAATAGCACACGTTTGGCTTGGCCCCCGTATTCCCTCCATAAGAAGCCACCTACCTGCCCGACGGACGCTGCACAGAGTGGAGACTGTCAGTAGGTGCAGAGGTCTGCACAACATTTCACAGGGCGCAATGTACTTCCTATGTCAGCCGTGTTCCTGCTGGGTCCTAGAGGCCTCGGATCTGCTGACTCATTCTTCTCTCACCTCATTCCTATGGATTTAGCAGATATTTGCAGTAACTGTCCTGAGATAATCACATGATGGAAGGTAATATCGTTATCAATATTAATTGCGTAATGCCTTAAATTTTTTATTTTTTTTAAATGCAATTCCGGGGTCGCGGTCACTGGTGAGTTGTGCTGCGACCCCCTTCAGTTCAATGGCTGCTCTGCGACACAGGGATCCATGACGGGTATGGCAGACGAAATCGCTGTGTAAGCCCCAGCCTTAGGGATCATGCACACGAACGTATTTTTCTTCAGTTTCCGTTCCGTTTTTTTTTTTTACAGGTCCATATGCGGAACCATTCATTTCAATGGGTCTTAAAAAAAAAATTACGGAAATGTGCATTCAGTGTCCACAAAAAAAATAAATAAATAGAACATGTCCTATTCTTGTCCATTTTGCAGACAAGGACAGTCATTGTTACACTGGATCCGCAAAAAAAACGGATGCAACACGGACGTCACGCGGATGTCATCTCTTTTTTGTGGATTGCAAAATACATACGGTCGTGTGCATGAGCCCTTAACCATGACACAGCTCTATCAATATGGTCACCCACCTTTCCCAGACTCCTGAAAAGCCTGACTATTCCTGCAGGGATATGGGATGAGGTGACGTATCACTGCGTAAACGGATTGGCCTTCGGGAGTCCGGGAAAGCTGGGTGACAACTTGCGTGGGAGCTAAAATAGTAAATTCGCTGTCACTCGAGTTTTACTGATTTAGACATAGGATTTTGCGCGTCACACGTCACAGACACAGCTCCAGTGCAGACCTATGTGTCTCCATGGTTACAGGCAATAAACCTTGTGGGAGTCATTGACCAAACTGGTGTAAAGTAGAACTGGCTTAGTTGTCAATAGCAACCAATCAGATTCCACCTTTAATTTTCCAAAGAAGCTGTCCAAGATGAAAGGAGGAATCTGATTGGTTGCTAGGGGCAACTAAGCCAGTTCTACTTTTCACCAGTTTGATAAATGACCCCCTGTGTGTCTACTCCGCCTGTCATGTGTTACATCCTTCATCCTTCCATTTGACCCTTGCCTCCCTTGCCTTAGGCCTCATCCACACAACCGAGTTCGTTTCGTGGTCTGCAAAAAACGCGTTCGGCTGGAATCATATTTGGCGTTTTTTTCCGTGTGATTCCGGATCCGGAATCACACGGAACGGTTCTGGTCCTTCGGGGTCCAAACTTCCACACTGCAAAAGACAGAACATGTCCTATTTTTCGCCGCATCTTGTGAATAGGTCCAGAGCTTGATGCAGAGAGCACACGGTTGGTACCCATATTTTGTGGGTCAGCGGTTTGCGGCCCACAACACGAGCATGGCTGTCCCGCCGCCGTACGAATGTGGCCCTAGGCTGGGACTAGACGGCGGTACTGGCCACAACAAGTTCTACGTGAAATGCTGCGGCTGCGACAGTCGAAAGAAATCCAACACAACAGCAATTCTTGGGTGGCAGCATTTTTTGAGTCGCTCTGAAAAACCGTTCTGCTCCTACACTCCGGTCGTCGGTTGCGCAATGTGTGTTGTGCCCAAAGTCGCTGTGTAGTCTCGGCCTATTTTTTGATCCTGGGATCACGGCAGCAGCTTGTGAGTCGCTCTGCAGCCCCATTGAGTTCTATGGCTGCACTATGACAGGTGTCACAGCCAAGATTGCCATCTAGCATGAGCCGTAGGGTCTGCACACATTTTTTTTTTATAACGTTAATCAATGGTGTCACCACAGTCGCAAAAAAATCCATCCAAGTCGGATTATTGTGCGACTGTCACATCACAGTTGCAGCATGTTGTAGAGCAACACCATTACAAAAAAATAATAATCACGTGACACGTCGCCATGTAGCTGTAGCTTTTTGTTATGTCGTCATGTAGCCGGCCACGCGGGGATCTTAGGGTGGGCCCATATCACGTTGTGCCATCCGTTTAACATATATGTAGCCACTGTATGTCACCCGTGTAACGTATACATTTTTGTATATGATAAATGGATGGCAAAAACATGATGTGAACCCAGCCCAAGGATCGCAGTGTAGCCGCGCAAGCATAGGAATTAATGGGGTTGTAGCGCGATTCATACATGTGCCGTGACCCCAGGATCACAAAAAACCCAACCTGGTCAGACTGCGATTCTCGGGTAACGGTCATGGCCCTCAGGGTATGGCTAAATAGTAATCAACACGTGTCGTAACCAAATTTCACAGCGTAGCCGGGCAGCCATATGAAGCAATGGGGTCACGGTGCGACTTGAATGTTTGCGGTGACATGTTTTCGCCATTCGTGTGTGGCGGTGGCACCACAATGAACCCCCATTCCTATGGCTGCCCCTCTACACTGCCATACATGAAGGTCGCTGGGCATTGCATATAATGTATTTCAATGGTGTAAATGCGACATTCTGCACAGTAGCAAAAAAATAAAAAAATCCGATTGATTGCGATAATTGCAGTCGCAGCATGTCGCTTTGCGACCCCCTATTGAACTACAATATATAAAATGTCCTGCAACCAGTGTGGCCCTGTAGCCCTACCATTAAAAAATTGCAAAAATAAATAGCATGCGACTTTTCTGGAGCAATTTGTCGCCCTAGATCCGTACTCACACGGAGACCTCCCCTGGACGTACTCAATGTCACGGCTCAGCCAGGGCTGACAGAACGCGCGCCAGAGCTTTGGTCCTCGGCGGCCGCCGTCCCTGTCACCTCTCCGCTCGCCGTAGTTTCTGTCAGGAACATGTTGACCGTTCTCCGCCGGCGGCTGCCCGGTTCCCGCTTTCTCTGGAGAGGGAGAGCCGCCTCCGGGCTGAGCAGCAACAATGAGAGCCCTGGGAAGAACAACAAGTACCAGGACACCGTGCTGCTCCCTCACACCGACTTCCCTATACGCCGGAGCCCCGAGGACACCGTCAGCACCGAGCTGCGCCTGCAAGAGGTCAGGGGTGAGGGGCAAAGAGTGGGCACTGAGGGCAGGGGGCACCGGGACAAGGATTGGAGCCTATCGCACAGGGACTGGGCTGCTGTGCGGTCAGGGGTTCAGGGCAGGGGGCATGGGAACAAGGGCACGTCCTGGGGGGGCACTGGGAAGGAGGATCTTTGGGCAGTGGGATGATGGGGGACAGGGACTGGGGGGGTGTGAGGGGTCACTGGGACAAGGGGGACATCAGGGGCAAAGGGAGAAATCAGGGGGCACTGGGCTCAGGGCAGGAGGATTGGGTCTATCAGACGGACTGGGCTGCTCTGGGGCCAAGGATAGGGGCGCTGGGACAAGGGTTTAGGGCAGGAGGCAAGGGGTATGGGAACAAGGGCATATCATGAGGGGCACTGGGGCCTTGGAAGCGGGGATCTTTGGACAGTGGGACGATGGGGTATCTGTGGGGAAATTGGAAGGGATGTAATGGGGCACAGTGATTTGAAGGGGCACTGGGAGGGATCTCAAAGGGGATGGGGATCTCTGGGGACACTGGTTCAAGGAAGACATTAGGGGGCATCAAGATGGGACGAATCTCGGGGCAATGGGAGATGTCCGGGAGCACTGGGTTGGGAGGGATCTTGGGGTAGTTTGATGAGGGAGTAAGGCAATGGGACACTGGAGCAAGGGGGATATCAGGTGGGATTGGGATGGGAGGAACTTCTGGGGGCACTGGAACAATGGAGGATGTAAGGGGCACTTGGATGGGAGTGATCTCAGGTGGCACTGGGATGGGAGAGAAGTCAGGGGGGATCTCACTGGGGCAGGAGGGAGGACAGGGGGCACTGGGATGGGTGGGAGGTCAGGGGGGATCTCGCTGGGGCAGGAGGGAGGACAGGGGGCACTGGGATGGGTGGGAGGTCAGGGGGGATCTCGCTGGGGCAGGAGGGAGGACGGGGGCACTGGGATGGGTGGGAGGTCAGGGGGGAGGACGGGGCACTGGGATGGGTGGGAGGTCAGGGGGGAGGACAGGGGGCACTGGGATGGGTGGGAGATCAGGGGGGATCTCGCTGGGGCAGGAGGGAGGACGGGGGAACTGGGATGGGTGGGAGGTCAGGGGGGATCTCGCTGGGGCAGGAGGGAGGACGGGGGAACTGGGATGGGTGGGAGGTCAGGGGGGATCTCACTGGGGCAGGAGGGAGGACAGGTGGCACTGGGATGGGTGGGAGGTCAGGGGGGATCTCACTGGGGCAGGAGGGAGGACAGGGGGCACTGGGATGGGTGGGAGGTCAGGGGGGAGGACGGGGCACTGGGATGGGTGGGAGGTCAGGGGGGAGGACGGGGCACTGGGATGGGTGGGAGGTCAGGGGGGAGGACAGGGGGCACTGGGATGGGTGGGAGGTCAGGGGGGATCTCGCTGGGGCAGGAGGGAGGACAGGGGAACTGGGATGGGTGGGAGGTCAGGGGGGAGGACAGGGGGCACTGGTATGGGTGGGAAGTCAGGGGGGATCTCGCTGGGGCAGGAGGGAGGACGGGGGAACTGGGATGGGTGGGAGGTCAGGGGGGATCTCACTGGGGCAGGAGGGAGGTCAGAGGGCACTGGGATGGGTGGGAGGTCAGGGGGGATCTCACTGGGGCAGGAGGGAGGTCAGAGGGCACTGGGATGGGTGGGAGGTCAGGGGGGATCTCACTGGGGCAGGAGGGAGGTCAGGGGGGAGGACAGGGGGCACTGGGATGGGTGGGAGGTCAGGGGGGATCTCGCTGGGGCAGGAGGGAGGACAGGGGAACTGGGATGGGTGGGAGGTCAGGGGGGAGGACAGGGGGCACTGGTATGGGTGGGAAGTCAGGGGGGATCTCGCTGGGGCAGGAGGGAGGACGGGGGAACTGGGATGGGTGGGAGGTCAGGGGGGATCTCACTGGGGCAGGAGGGAGGTCAGAGGGCACTGGGATGGGTGGGAGGTCAGGGGGGATCTCACTGGGGCAGGAGGGAGGTCAGAGGGCACTGGGATGGGTGGGAGGTCAGGGGGGATCTCACTGGGGCAGGAGGGAGGTCAGAGGGCACTGGGATGGGTGGGAGGTCAGGAGGGAGGACGGGGGCATGGGGATGAGAGGGAGGTGAGGGGTGGGCAGTGTGATGTATGTGCCAGCTCTGCTCCTTACTATAACTCTGATGTATTTTTATGTTTTTCTCACAGGAGGCAAACTTCTTGCAGCTTTATAATTGGCAAAAAGCGAGAAAAGCAAAGAAGGAATTCAGTCTACATGACGGCCCCCCCTACGCTAACGGAGACCCCCACGTGGGACATGCACTTAATAAAGTAAGGGCTTTAGGGGTTGTGTCTGATCAGCGTCGATCATCCTTACCCCTCAGATATGGTCATCCAGTTGTATTTGTTCACCCTATTACCCGACAGCTGCTTATCTCACCCGAATAGCCGCTCACATGCCATGTACCATCTCACAATTATAATTCCTCCCTGTTTTCAAGGCCTCTGCTTGCTGACTGGGAATGGGGAAATTCTTCTTTACACCTAGTAGCTGAACAGCCCATATACTGTAGATCTAATGCTTCTCGCAGCTGGGAGTTTGCTACAGTTGTCACCAGTCTAGACAGCATACTGTGAACTAAACAGTCTGGACCGATACAATGTAGCAGGAGAGACAATTGGGCTGCTAATGGACCTAATACATCAAAGCTGAGGGTTTGTTACAGTTGCATTCAGTTTGTGTGTATTTTTGCACAGATCTCACAGGCTGTTTAGCTTCTTGAGGATTCTCTTCCTTAGTGCATATAGCACCCGCAGAACTGAATACCATGACATGCCAAGTTCTGCTGCAGTCTCTGTGTGTAAACCACGGCGGGTAGCCGCACGCAGGTCATACCCACTGACTGTGGCTAATCCAGGGCATTCCGTGGCAATGCTAACTGAAAGCCGTGGCAGGAATCAGAGGGTCAACTTCCAAAATTTCCAAAAATGCACGTTGTTCAAAAGGTGATGTGCCAATTGCTTCACCAGCTTCCATTTCTCTCCATGATGGTTTCACCTCATACCCTCCCATGTTTTGCAGATACTGAAGGACATTACAAATCGTTTCCACATGATGAGGGGCTACAAAGTGACCTACGTGCCAGGTTGGGACTGCCACGGCCTGCCTATAGAACTGCGGGCCCTGGCAGAGATCGGGGACAAAGCTGACAGTCTCTCCCCACTCGAGATAAGAAGCAGAGGTATGAATGAATGGGGGGGGGGGGGGGTTTACAAGTTTATCATCAGATTCATTTCACAAAGGGGTTGTGTAAGTTATTCAGAAAGCCCTGCAAATATAGGAATAGTTCTAAAATAATAACAGAAGGCCTACTCATCCCATTTCACCCCCCTCCGCTCCAGCCCCGCTCAGTAGGCTGCAGGTGTCTGTATACCTCACGTGACCGCTGCAGCCAGTCATTAGCCTCTAGAGCAGTGTTGGAAGCGGATTCAATAATTGAGTATACCGTCTTTTATTACTTGATCACCTTTCCTGCCTTTGGGGGGCTTTTTCGAATAACTCGGGCAACTTTAAAGGGATTTTCCAAGACGTTGTCATTGATAACCTATCATTGGGATATGGGGTCTGACCTCCCGGACCCTTGCCAACCAGATAAACGATAAATGTTGCCTGAAAATGGCCCGTTTCAGCCGACCATAATTTCCAAACGTAAATTGAACGATCGTTTGTGATGGCCAACAGCAGATGTCATCTTTCTGGTTGGGAAATTTCATCCGTGGTCACCCAAAAATACAAGTGTATGCTGTGATTAGCCGTTTTGTGCAAACCCAGTGTGTGTGTTATTTTTTTTTTTGTTTTTTTTTCTTTCTAAACTAGCTCCCTGATTGGGCAGTTTACTCTGCTATGGTCCTGTCCCCACAGACGATCCATCTGCTGCATTCCGGACAGTATATCCCCCCCCCAATAGTAAAATGTGGTATTGAAGTCAAGCAATAACACTGCAATTTTACTGCAAATGTTGCACAGCCTAAGTGTGGCATGGAAGTCCAAGAGATGCTATCACCTACACAATGTTAGGGCATCTTTGTCCTCCGTGTCTTCACTTGTCATTGTCATGTGATGTTTTGCAGCCAATCACTACTTACCATGTGACGGAGAAGAGTTCCAGTGATAATTTCTCCTCTGCTTCTCTTCAGCTAGGGCATTTGCAGAAAAGGCTATTGAGAAGCAGAAGTCCTCCTTCATCCGCTGGGGGGTAATGGCGGACTGGGATAACTGTTATTACACGTTTGATAAGAAGTACGAGGCAAAGCAGCTGGATGTTTTCTTCAAGATGCACGAGAAGGTAAGACAGAGTACTCCGTTCTTCCGCCATATTTATACCTAGGGCTTCTGGGCTGATTTAGAAAATGATGGGCCTGGGAAAACTCCTCCATAAAGGCCTTATTCGCACAGTCTGTGTTTGGTCAGCGATTTCCATCAGTGATTGTGAGCTGAAATTGCCATCGGGTTAGCTGATGACTGTCAGGGAACCCCCGCTGATCAGCTGCTGTGTGTGGCTCTGTAGACAGAAGTGAACGCCGGAGCTACACCGCACCAGCAACACTTCAGGAGCTCACTACTACAGCTCACTTAAAAAACCCTGGACAACCCCCAACCTATGTTTCACGAAAGTACATCAAATATTAGTTCAGCAGCCCAAGAAAAAAGTTAGAGCTGTTTAACCACCATGTGTGCAAAATGGCAAAAAAAAGTTTCTGTCATTTAGGACTCAAACACTCTTGTTAAGGGGTTAACAGTTTTGCTCCGGTGCATTTACAGTATTCATTTTAATATCCTTTGTTTCATAGGGCCACATATACCAGGATTACAGACCCGTGTTTTGGTCCCCATCCACGAAGTAAGAAATGTCATGCCTGCCCTAGAGCTACTGCTTTCTTTTTAGTTTTATTCCAAGAAAATAGGAGCAGTAGTGTTGGATGCTAACAACTGGAAATTTGTTGTATGGTAAATAGAGATGAGCGAACTTGTGTTTTATGTTCGGCGTCTAAAGTCCGGCTTCCGGTTAGCGGAGAATCCCGATATGGATTCCGAATACCGTTGTGGTCCCTGGTAGCGGAATCAATAATGGCCGATTATTGATTCCGCTACCACGGACCACAACGGAAGTCGGAATCCATATCGGGAACCATATCGGGATTCTCCGCTAACCGGAAGCCGAACTTTAGACGCCGAACTTAAAACAGAAGTTCGCTCATCACTAATGGTAAATCGTAAGACTGCTTTTCAGGAAACATAACCTGCGATGTCCTAACTTCTGTTATGAAGCGTTGGCACTTAAAGGGGTTTTCCAGTATTTTTTCTGGTTACTGCAGCGCTGTTCTCATTCACTTCAATAGCAGTAACCAGCTCTGTCCACCGCACAACGGACAGAGTTGGGTAGTTTTGGTGCTTATTTTCGGCGCTGGACCTACTTGGGAACAGCTGGTGGGGATGCAAGGTGTCGGACCACTCCCAATCTGATATTGATAGGCTATAAATATTAAAATCCTAGAATACCCCTTTAAAGGAGACATATGTATGCATCTTCACTTTCCCCCAGATGTCAGTTTTCAGGGTAAAGAAGGTTGTCAATGCTGAATTTCAACATTTTAAATCTGTTCGTTGTCACCTGATATACGCCACCGCCAGAGGTGACTGGATGTGTACTGGGAGGGTCGAAAGAGACAGCTGTCCACTGAATATGGGTTTGGCTGACGGCTATCTGAAGTGTATAGACACCTTTAGGCCCCATTCACACGTCCGCAATTTCGTTCCGCATTTTGCGGAACGGAGTTGCGGACCCATTAATTTCTATTTCTGACCTACACTTCCAGGTCCACATTTCCGTTCCTGAAAAAAATAGAACATGTCCTATTCTTGTCTGCAATTGGGGATAAGAATAGGCATATTCTATAAGTGCCGGCGATGTGCGGTTCGCAAAATGCGGAACGCACATTGCCGGAGTCTGTTTTTTGTGGATCTGCAAAACACGTTACGGACGTGTGAATGGGGCCTAAGGGTAGGTTCACGTGGAGGAGGATTTCAGCAGATTTTACTGCAGGTTTTTCATCCAAAGCCAGAAGTGGATCAAAAAGGAATTGGAAATATAAAGGAAGGACTTCTCCTTCCTGCTGGATCCATTTCTGGCTTTGGCTGAAAAACCAGCAGGAAAATCTTTATCCTCCTGCAAAAAAACTCCATATGAATCTAACCTAAGCCTACTGACTGTGTCACCTGTTGCAGCTGCTGTTTGTACTCCAGAGCTGCTCTTCTCCTTCTGCATTTAGAATCAGTAAGTTGGAGGCTGTGCAGAAGAGTTTTGTTATCCAGACCTTTCCCTGCTGTATATTGTATTCCAATAGTCACAGCTCTGCACTGATATACTGGTGTACTACATACATGACAGCACACACACTGTGGAAACTAACGATGAAAACCTCTCCTCTTAGGATTTTAGTTTATTATAATTGGGGTAGAAAATGTTGAAATGTACATTTTTGTTAGCATGTAGAAATGAGACTTGTATTCAGTTCTGCTAAATGTCCCTCCTATCTTGACGCATGTTATGTTTTTTTCCACCTCCTTCTAGAACAGCGCTGGCTGAGGCCGAGTTAGAATACAACCAGCAACACGTCAGCCGATCCGTCTTTGTTAAATTTCCGCTGAAGAAACCTCCTCCTAAACTTGCTTCTGCAATTGGTAATTTTTCTTAAAATACATTCATTCTATTTGTATTAATTATCTGCCTGCCGCATGGAGAATACGTCTTGAGAAGAAGAAAATGAAAAGTCTCATCCATAGGCATGCGCACTGCCGCTCCATTCAGCTGTACAACTGGAATACCCCTTTAATCTAAAGTGCACTGGAGTAACATGTGAGGCACACACATCTTAATACATTTACTGGGTCTCTGGTTATGTATGCGCCAGAAGGTCAAGATATGCCAGCTGGCCATTAACTGACTTCAGTTTGGGCCGTTTACCTCCTTCCCTGACCAGACGCATTTTTAGTTTTTTAGTACGTGCATCTTTGAAAGCCAGAAATTTTTTCTGTTCGTGCAGATACCTGCCACCTAGCGATGGCATGATTACTGGGACTAGAGCAGGAAGCAGCATTGCCTAATCTTTATATATATATATATATATATATATATATATATATTTCTCGCCCAGTTTCCTTGGGGGACACAGAAGACCTTGGGTATAGCTCATCTCCATAGGAGGCGTGACACTAAGTGAAAACTGTTAAGCCCCTCCTCCACAGCTATACCCTCAGCCTGGAGAGAGAGGCTGCCAGTTTTTTGCTTAGTGTCCAAGGAGGCAAGACACTCCCTGCTCTGCAGGGCTCTTTTCTCCTTGTTTAAATTTTTATTTTTACTTTTTCTTTTCTTTTTGTTCCAGATCATCAGGGACAACAGAGACGCACTAGACCTCTCTGTTTCTCCCGGGGTCGAGCTGCGCCAGTGTCGGTCACCCGCACTGCTGCCTCCCCCACAGAAGGCAAGGTGGATCAGGGCAGCCCTGCTCCCCTGTATCCCGCCAGCGCAAGGGTCGCCCGCACGCCAAGCCCCTCTTCCAGCGTCCTGCCACTACGGTGCCAGTAGCTGAAGGGGCGACCCTGCTGGAGTGGACCGAGGGTGAAGACGGCTGTGGTAAGAGAGTGGCTTCTCCAGCCCTACGTCCCCCCCCTACCACCACCACCCGGTCTCCTGCGGGCCTGACCCCCATACTGTGCCTCTGAACAGCTTCATAGCTGTGAGGGTAAATGCCTTGCCTCTGATGGTAGAGGTCATGAGTTCGAATCCCTTCCACTGCTGGATCTAGGCTGGCCCCTGGGGTGCCGCAGGGCGGCAATCTGCTCCCTGCTCCCCCCCCCCCCCCCGGCCCCCATAGGACATGCAGCTGCTGTCCCCCTTTATCTTTTGATGTCCCGCCGGTATATAATACTACGCGGGCACCCGATCTCAGGGTCCCCCCATCTCCTTACCGGAGCGTTGCTCAGGGCCTGGGGCCCCGCTCCTGAGGAACGCTGCACTCTCACTGGCCTCCAGCCGGCATGGACATTCCGGTGCGGCCGGGCGCCGCAATGACCTGCTGGGCCGCCATCGGGCCTGCGGGGCCGCAATTCCGGCACTCCATTTGGGCCCCTGACTCTTCCGGCCTGCGGGGTGGGCTCCCGCGGCCGGTTTAATGCGCCGCTCCGCCTCAGTCCCGGCGGTATAATACTATATAATACTATGCGGCCCCGGTCGGCCGGGCGCCGCACAAATTTAGGCCCCGGCTTTACGGCCTACTAGGCCGCAAAATTCTGGCCTTTGTTGGAGGGGGCGGGTACTTCTCCAGGCGCGTATTCTTCCCGCCTGGGGCTTCCTCCGCCCCCAGTGGATCGCAGCGCCGGCCCCCAGGCCGGCTCCCTGTTAACCCTTTGGGTGCAGGCCGGCTCCCAATGGGCCTGTATGGTTGGCCACCCCCTTTTTTTCTTGCATCAAGAGAATCTGTGCCCCTATATGGTGGTTCCCCTTTAGCCTCAGAGAGGTTGTTTTAAAAAAAATAAATAAATAAATAATGATATAAATAAAATATGAAATAATAATGAATAAACAGATGTCTATCAGATTCTTGTGGGCTGCGCAGGACGCTGCAGCCTCATCGCAGTAGTACTACCTGTCTGCATGCCCCCCTTCCATAGGCGGCATGGTTTCGCGCTCCCAGCCTGCGTCGCTGCCAGGTGCATTTCCCCTTTTAGGCGGTTTCTTGCCCTCTCCCGGGATGCAGCGCGGGCCAAGTGCATGCGGTCAGTTCTGTAGGCAGCATTCGTCACCCTCTCCAGGTATGGTGCCTGCCATGGGCATGACCCCCTTCCTAGGCGGGATACTGCACTCTCCCTGGCTGCGGGCTGGCTCTGTGTATGACCCACCTTCTTAGGCGGATTGCTGCAGTTTCACCGGATACGGTGCTGGCCATGTGCACGACCCCCTTCCATAGGCGGAACGCTGCACTCTCACTGGATTCGCTGCCAGCCGTGTGCGTGACCCCCTTCCATAGGCGGAATAATGCACTCTCACCAGATACGGTGCTGGCCATGTGCACGTCCCCCTTCCATAGGCGGAACGCTGCACTCACTGGATTCGCTGCCGGCCGTGTGCGTGACCAACTTCCATAGGCGGAATACTGCACCCTCACCGGATACGGTAATGGCCATGTGCACGTCCCCCTTCCATGGCGGAACGCAGCACTCTCGCTGGATTCGCGGTCGACCATGTGCGTGACCCCCTTCCATTGGCGGAACGCTATACTCTCACTGGATTTGTTGCCGATCATGTGCATGTCCCCCTTTTCTTAGGCGGAAATCTGCACTCTCACCGGATGCGGTGCTGGCCAGGTGCACGACACGCTTCCATAGGCGGAACGCTGCACTTTCACTGGATTCGCGGCTGGCCATAGGCATGACCCCCTTCCATAGGTGGTATGCTGCACTCTCATTGGATTCGCTGCCGGCCTTGGGCACGCCTCCTTCCCTCAGGCGGCATACATACACTCCCTCTGTCTGTGGTTGTTCTCTCGCCGGTGCGTTGCTGGCCATGTGCATGAACCCCTTCCATGGCGGGGTGCTTGCACTCTCGCTGGATCCGCTGTCAGCCATATGCATGGCCCCTCTTCCGTGGGCGGTGTACGCACTCTCACTGGATTCGCTGCCGGCCATGGGCATGCCTCCCTTCCTCAGGCGACATACACACATTCTCACTGACTGTGTTTGTCTCTCGCCAGTACGTTGCTGGCTATGTGCATGACTCCCGTACATGGCAGGGTGCTCTCACTCTCCCTGGATGAGATGCTGGCCATGTGCATGCCCCCCCCCCCCCCTTTTTTTCCGGGCGGCATACTGCACTCTAGCCGGATACGTTGCTGGCCATGAGCATGGCCTCTAACATGGGTGGAACGCTTGCACTCCCATTGGATTCGGTGCTGGCCTTGTGCGTGACCACCCCTCATTCCATGGGCGGACTTTTGCACGCTCATGAGATTCACGGCTGTCCTTGTACGTGCTGTGCTGGACTTGTACATGTCCCCTTCATTGGCGGAGTGGTTGCACTCTCACAAAGTTCGGTGTTGGGGGAATTATTGCACGCTCTCTTAATGCTAGGATAACCCTGTGCATGTCCCCCTTTCACTAGGTGGACCTCCTGCGTTCCTGCTGGATTATATGGTATGTCCTATGTCTCTGGAGTAGGTACGGCCTTAGGCGTCACCCCCTTTTGGGGTGGGCCTTTGCACTCTTGCCGACTGCAGTTTGCCAGGTACATTTCCCCCCCTTTCGGGGCGGACTGCTTACGTTCCATCGCGTGCCATGCTAGGCTTGTGCATAACTCCCTTTCAGGTTGCACTTTGCACTTCCATAGATGCTGGGGCACTCTGTGGCTGGCCCTCTTCTCTGAGTGACTTTTTTGCAGGGAGCGGCCGTTTCATGTGCGTTGTTTGGGCCGTTTATGCCTTCTCCTCCCGTAGGTGGGTTGGCCTTCTCACTGCTTACGGGGCTGCTCGTACGTATGCCTCCCCTCCTTCCTGCGACATCCCTTTGTTCTCTTGGGTTACTTGCCGCAAGCCTTGCACTCGTCTCTACAGAGATCGTTCTGTCCACCTGACCCGGAGGGCTCTATGCTCTCTACTGCACCGAGCTGGGTGGTACTCATTCATTTCGTTGGCCCTTCCTCCCGGGAAGTGTTCGTGGTTCCTAGATGCGTGCTGTTGTCTGCAGCGCCCCTCGGATTCTTCGTTGGCTCTGGCGGGACTATGGTTCCTTCGCCTACTATCATTTCCTCCTCTTCGGATGCAGTGTGGTATGAGTCCTTCCTCTTGGCGCCCTCTACGCTTCGGTCTGATCTGCTACCAGGTTCGGGCCACTCTTCTCGGGAAGATCACCCAACTTCTCTTGGATGCTCGATTACCCAGGTCCGGAGGACCTCCACCTTGGGTTCTTCAGGGTATTTGCCTTCTGCGAGGCGGTGAACCGGGCGTCTCACAGTGTAGCAGGGTTCTGCTTTTGGGCTGTCCTATGGCTTCCCTGCTGCCCACTCCTCCTTTCGGTTGGAGGGTGTGATGCCGGCCTCTGTCTCGACTACCTTGTCTCGCCGGCTCTGTTTGGCTCCCCGTTCGGTACAGATCACTCCGATGTGGCTTCTGCCCCGGCCAGGCTTCAGAGGCTGTTCCTTCACTGTCCTCCCCTCTGGGGGGAGCATGGTTGTTCATGTGGATGATTCCGGTGTTCCTTTGGTCTCGTACTGTCTCCCTTGTTCACACTGGCTGTATTAGCTGTGTGCCTCTTGCTGGGTCTACCGCGTTCTGTCCTCCCGCTGGGTGCAGATTGCGCTTTCCATTCTAGGCTATGGTCCTGCTGTAGACTTACCTTCTGGTAACTTGGGGGGACTGCCCTTCGGTCCAGATTGTCCTTAGATCTCCCACACCAGGACTGTAGATAGTCTTCCTGTGGTGGCTACATCAGCATGGACTTTAGCCTGTCTTGTCCTGGCATCTGGCGGATGCTGGGCGGACCCTTCGGTTCCCTTCCGTCTGTCCTTCTGCTCCCCCACTCCGGGTGGATACGGGACAACGTTGCTCGGAGGCCGACGGGACCAGTTTTTGCCGACCCTTCTGCCCGTGTTACTGGTCTGCGCCTGGTCACATTGGGTTTTTACCCGCTTGCCCAGGTGACTCCAGCGGGCTCGCTACTGTTCGCTCCTGGCTGTGTTTCGTCCAGGATCTGTCGTTGGACTTAGGGTTTTTGTCTGGGTGTCTGTGGGTAGCTGGGCATTCCCCACTCTGCCCTTCTCCCCCCCCATGGTTCTGTCTTTCTCCAGTCCGGCCTGGCCTGGGACTGGGACTCTTTTGCTTGAAGTGTCAAGTGTCGGCGCTGTCCTTCCTCTTCCAGCGTTCCCTGGCCCTCGGGGCCTGTCCAGACCTTCTTCCTCGGAGTGGCTCTTTGGTTCCTCTGTACTGTCCTCCGGTACCGCCCTGGGAGCTGCATGCTGAGTTCTCGGCGCTCCAATCTTTCCCTTGGAGCAGTTACAGAAGTTCTCTCTACCTCTTCTGTCCTGTACGGTTGTTTCCGTAGCCGTCGTGTCTCGGACGGGTGCCTGAATGGCGGCCCTTCTTGTTCCGAGCCTTCTGTCTTTCCCCAGGTCAGGGTTGTTCTACATCCCATGTCTTCCTTCCTTCTGAAGGTGGTGTTTGCCTATATGTTGTTTGGGCTTTGCAGTTTTGCTTGGAGATCTCCGACTCTTGTCGATGTTCGGTCTCTTGTGTTTCCAGGCGGTCCGTGCTTAGGGTTGACTGCCTCCGGGATGGCTTTTCTCAGCTTATCAGATTGGCTATTGCTGAGGTTGCCGCACCAGGGGCAGGGGTCTGCCTTGATGTCACCATTCATTTCACCAGAGCGGTCGGTGCCTCCTGGGTCGGAGGCATTGGGCTTCGGCCATGCATTTGGGCAAGGTGGCCACTGGTCTTCCTTGCACGCCTTACCGAGTTCTGCAGGGGGCTTACTCGGGCTTCGGCGGGATGCTGCCTTGGCCCGCCTGGGTGTGCGGGCGGCGGTTCCTGGATGCCTTCGGGTGCTTCGCCTTGGTGCTGTGGTCCCTCCCCTTTTGGACTGCTTTTGAACGTCCCAAGGTCTTCTGTGTCCCCCAAGGAAACTGGGCGAGAAAACGAGATTTTTGTATAACTTACCAGTAAAATCTCTTTCTCGCTCTTTCCTTGGGGGACACAGCACCCACCCATTCATTTGTTTTTCTCTACACGGTTTCCGAGTTTGTGTTACCCGTTGGGTAGTTGGCTTGTTGGTTCCACTTTTGGGCTTTGCCTTTTTTCACTACTTGGACACGCAACTGGCAGCCTCTCTCTCCAGGCTGAGGGTATAGCTGTGGAGGAGGGGCTTAACAGCTTTCACTTAGTGTCACGCCTCCTATGGAGATGAGCTATACCCAAGGTCTTCTGTGTCCCCCAAGGAAAGAGCGAGAAAGAGATTTTACTGGTAAGTTATACAAAAATCTCGTTTTCATTACTGCCTTCACTATGCTTCTACGGCAGCACAATAAGCAGGCAGTGTTATATGCTGACCGCCCGGATGTTTCTTGTCTGCAGGCGGTGGGCAAGCGGTAGAGGTACAGGTTGCAGGAGGCCATGCTTGTTCTGGAAAGCCCAGCCCACTTAAAAAATGGAAAAAATTGTGAATGGTGCCTTCCCCCCCCCCCAAAATCTTGGCACAGATCTCTTGATAAATTCCCTGCAATAGGATGTTGTGCATACAAACTATCTGCTGTGGATGCCGACAGTGTAATACAGCTGACACCCGCAATGCCCAGGATTGGAGAGAACTCTGTTCTCTGAGCGCCCCACAGCTCTGTGGTTGCTGTGACCAACTGGGCAACTGGGGCCTTGTGAAGACCTGTTGTAGTAAGCTGCCTATTAAGGCAGACAGCCAGTAAAAATCCCATATAGTACAAATCCAATAGACAGCTCACGATACCTGTGTGCGTTGCGCGGGAAGGGGCAATCACCAAACACCTGCTAATGAAAAAATCCCAGCAACGTTTTTTCTTCTGAGTAGATATGCTTTTTTCATCCACTAATGATGTAGTACAGAACGCGTTTCGGCCCGTCCAGCCTTTCTCAACTGCATAATGTCAGAATAACCAGAAACAATGTTGTTTGTTTCTGGTTATTCTGACATTATGCAGTTGAGAGAGGCTGGACGGGCCGAAACGCGTCCTGTACTACATCATTTGTGGATGAAATAAAAGCATATCTACTCAGAAGAAAAAACGTTGCTGGGATTTTTTCATTACCAGTAAAAATCCAACAGACTGTAAAAGAGAGGATTGCATATAAAGGTCCTATAAGGGTACATTAAAAAAAAAAAGTTTAAAAAGGCCACATACATTAAAAATTTTAATCACTCCCTTTCCCAATTTTCACCTCTCCTTTGTTCTCCTCTGTCCTTATACTATAAACACTGATAAGAACCAGTATCCTTCGGTTAGGTCATCAGTTTTTGACACCCGGGACCCCCGCTATTATCAGGGAATATCAGCTATTTGAGCACCAGCACTAGCAATAGCGCCATGGCTTTTTCGCAGCTTTCCCGAGGCCATGTGACGTGACTTTCACATGGCCTAGGCCCAGCCCCATTTAAGTGAATGGGGCTGAGCTGCGATACTAAGCACAGCTGCTATACAAGGTACAAGGACTGTGCTTGGTGAGCAGAGAGGAGGCCGCGGAACTGGCGCTTTCTCAAACAGCTGATTGGTGGGGATCATAGGTGTTGGACCGTCATCTCAGAAAACCCTTTTAAGTTCAAATTAGCCTGATTACTTACATGACAGTGAAGAAAGGCCCGATGTTACCATTTTACTGCAGGAGTTTTGTTGTTGCTAAATTATTGGCCGTTTATGAAAGTGTTTGAGTCGGAGTCAGAATTTTGGCTTACCAACTGCATAGCCCTGAGTGATACTGGAATTAATATACAGGTTCTTGTCTCCTTCACAGATGGAGCCACAGCGATCAGTGCTCTGGTTTGGACAACACAGCCGTGGACCATTCCAGCTAATCAGGCGGTCTGCTACATGCCAGATACCACGTATGTCCCTTGCAGTATTCACACATTACGATCAGGGGTCGAGTGGAGGGGGAACGCATGGGAACGGCGTTCCTGCACTTTTTTCATGGCAGGAACGCCGTTCCCTTTCAGCCTCAAGCCAGGAGAACACAGCTGAATCAGATTCACAGGGGGAGACGGAGCGCACTGTGCAGGGCAGGTTAAGGGAGGAGGGGCGGCTTCAGTTGAGAGGAAGCTGTCTGTGCGGTGCCGCTGCCTGCGACTCCTCTCATGGCGCCCCGCCCCCTAATGACATCATCTCCTTCACTACGAGATCATTTAGAATGTCTTTTAGAAAAGTTTGTCCTGGGATTCGAACTCACGACCTCTACACATCAGAGGAAGGCATTTACCCTCACAGCCATGAAAGCCGTCTAGGTAAATGCTTAAAAAAAAAAAATATAAGACTTCTAATTATACCTAGTGTACTGATATCTAGTGTACAACCATACACATGACAGCTGCCCACTGTGTATGGATGTAGCAGAGCTGGGTGTGTTGGGGCAGCTGTCATGTGTATGGTTGTACACTAGGTATCAGTACACTAGGTATAAGTAGAAGTCTTATTTTTTTTTTTTAAACAGCTACCTTGACAGCTTTTATGGCTGTGAGGGTAAATGCCTTGCCTCTGATGTGTAGAGGTCATGAGTTCGAATCCCAGGACAAACTTTTCTAAAAGTGTTTTTTTTTTTTTATAAGACTTCTACTGATACCTAGTTTACTGATACCAAGTGTACAACCATACACATGACAGCTGCCCACTGTGTATGGATGTAGCAGGGCTGGGTGTGTTGGGGCAGCTGTCATGTGTATGGTTGTACACTAGGTATCAGTACACTAGGTATAAGTAGAAGTCTTAGTTTTTTTTTTTTAAGCAACTACCTCAACAGATTTTATGGCTGTGAGGGTAAATGCCTTGCCTGTAATGTGTAGAGGTCATGAGTTCGAATCCCAGGACAAACTTTTCTAAAAGTGTTTTTTTTTTTTTATAAGACTTCTACTGATACCTAGTTTACTGATACCAAGTGTACAACCATACACATGACAGCTGCCCACTGTGTATGGATGTAGCAGAGCTGGGTGTATTGGGGCAGCTGTCATGTGTATGGTTGTACACTAGGTATCAGTACACTAGGTATAAGTAGAAGTCTTAGTTTTTTTTTTTTAAGCAACTACCTCAACAGCTTTTATGGCTGTGAGGGTAAATGCCTTGCCTGTAATGTGTAGAGGTCATGAGTTCGAATCCCAGGACAAACTAAAAGTGTTTTTTTTTCTTTTTCTGATACTTCTACTGATACCTTGTGTACTGATACCTAGTGTACAACCATACACATGACAGCTGCCCCAACACACCCAGCTCTGCTACATCCATACACAGTGGGCAAAGTTACCTACAGTAGAAGTCTTATATATATTTTTTTTTAAGTAGCAAGCTAGACAGCTTTCATAGCTGTGAGGGCATATGCCTTGCTTCTGCTGTGTAGAGGTCATGAGATCGAATCCCAGGACAAACTTTTCTAAAAGTGCTATTTTTTTAATTTATTTTTTAGTCCGCAGCGACACAAATTACAGCATGCTAGATTTTCTGTGCTTTTTTATTTTTTGGAGGGGGGGGGGGGTTGCAGTGGATCTTGGGTGAGTTCCCACACTTTTTTTCCCAGGACTTGACCCCTGATTACGATGCAATGTTTTTGTCTAATGCAGCACAGTTGTCATCTTCTTAGAGGGATATTACTATGGATGACAGAATTAGGCAGAACAACCCTTTAACTTTTAATAAACCATGACTGTAGAGGACAACTATCATTTCATAATTAAGAGGCAGAAGCGCTCCGTGCTATGTACCCGTGGTTTCTGCTTGGCTGTCTTTGTAGATCGCAGCGAGCAGTTTACAGTTGAATCCATACACTCTGATCTTCAAGGAGAGACAACTAAATAGGCACAGCGCTCATCTAAGCATTTCTGCAAGTCTCAAAACGACTAACATGAGAGGTAGAGCAGGCGCTTACTCTGAAAACAATGTATTTTCTAGTGTATTTACACCATTAGGCATAAATACAATGATAAATCTCCCGCATAAATACAATGATTCCTGCACTGGGGGGAGCTCTGTGTAAATTTATACAGCTGTCATTCAACTCAATCGAAGTTGTGAAACTCTCAATGCACGGACCCCCATCTTCCCTAGTGGCCGCTGCAGGAATTGCTAGGGCACTGTGATGTGAAGGAGGAGGAGTTCAGCACCAGGCCCCCTCTTACCATAGGCCCATTAATATACCTCAGTGCACTTTGGTCGACTAGTCGTGCAACATAATCAGCTGAACCACATGTGTTGATGATAATTTAACATTCATTGTACTTATTCCAGCTATGCCATTGTAAAGTGTGGATCCTCAGGAGAGCTCTTTATTCTGGCTGCTGATTGCGTGGACGCCACTGCTCTGTCCATGGGGACTCATTTTGAGGTCATCTCAACATTTAAAGGTAATTTTGTTAGGTATGCCTATGGGCACTCTCTCAATCTTGCCAAAGTCTGATCTTAGTGTTTTGGTGTCACCGTTTTCAGTAATTCTTTTTAACTCTTCCTTCTCTGGCAATCCAGGAGCTGATCTGGAAAACGGCATCTGTGATCACCCCACAATACCAGGACGCTCCTCTCCTCTTCTGGCTGCAAACCATGTCACTATGGGCAAAGGCACTGGCCTTGTGCATACTGCCCCTGCCCATGGCATAGAAGATTATGGAGTCGCCTCTCATCACAAGTTACCTGTGGTTAGTGAACAGTCACACATGTAATAAATGCAAATTAGTTTCAGTCCTACAATCATTAATTACAGATTGCCCATAGACCCTACAGAGAAATCTACCGGTGGGCCGATGCCCAGAGGGACACCGAAGCCTTTGTCCGAGTACATGGCGATCTGATGCTCTCTGCATTAAGGAATGCTCAGGTTCTTTTGCACTTGGCCACCGGTGGAAAATCTCCTTCCTTCAACTAGATTGCGGTCCTAAGGATAGCAATACTGTTGAATACTGCAGCTGGGGCAGCAGCATTTTATGCTGGACTGTGATATTTTGTTCTGTTGGGGTGGACTTTTGTGCTGCGCTACAGTGTTGTTGGCCCCACCCAATTATAATAGCCCTGCCTTTTGTCAATTTGGACCCGCCTACAACGTGGGGCCACTTTAAGTTCCCAGTCCGCCCCTGGATTGGACATCATGTCTAAAAACTGCCAAAAGGAAAGGTGTCGGCGGTCTCCCCATCAACCAGTCAGTTCACTGCTTTCTTTTTTAAACCCACTCTGGAAAAAAGAAAGATGGAGTCTGGTTGTTATGGACAACACTGGTTTCGTCATAAGAAGTGTTTTGGGGGAAATTTTTCAAAAAGTGGTGCAAGGGAAAAGTGAAGAAGTTGGTAATGGCAACCAGTCTGATTCAATCGGCTTTGCCACTAGACCCTTTACACTAGTTTTCATATGTCTTCCCTATTAGGTAACTAAATTAACGGTGGCCAGTCATTTTAGCAATAATGTTGTTGTTTTTTTTTCTGGTTACATTACATAGATGTGTGTATATATGGGGCACCACATGTTGTTTTTAGTTGCCTATCACAACTTTCATTCTAGCTGGCACATAGGTCAGGGCCCTGGAACATTATTCCACTGACTTGATTTGGACTTCTTCCCAGCCTCCTGCGCTCTACACTGCATACTCATCATGTCTCGCCAGCACTTAGTCACACCAGGCCATATGCTTGCAGGCAACATCTTCATAAGTACAATAAGATGAACTTTAAATAATTCTTGCCCCTCTTAATTTTTTGTTTTCTAAAGGACTGCCTGGTGGATGAAGCTGGCCGCTATACTGCTGAAGCAGGAGCTGATCTGGAAAATAAAGTGGTGCTTGAAGATGGAAATGAGGCCGGTATGTACTCTCTTATAGGAACACCCGCCCATGAGCTGTTTGAAGAGAACGCAGCGCTTCTTCGAACTCTGCATTCTCATCACTGTTTACCTGCTCGCCATCCACAGTGTAAGTACAGCTCCTCCGTCCCATTTCCTTAAAGTGGACAAAGTGTGCAACCACAACTGCTCTGTCCTTTTCAAGTGAATGGGCTGGAGTAGCTGTAAGTACACTGCTTGCCACTGCAATGTCAACGGCAAGCACGAGCGCCGCATTCTCGTCATTGGAGGGGGTGCTGGGAGTCAGACCCTCACCAATCTGATATTAATCACATAATCTGAGGATGGGTCATCAATATGGGGAAAGCAGAAAAACCCTTTAAGACATGCAGAATTTTAGGTTACATGGTAAAAATCATGGTATTCAATAAAACATTTCCCATAAAAATAAGGTAAAAACAGTGATTTACTTTTTTTTAGAAGTTTTTTTTAAATGCACTAGTAATTCCTTTTGCACCACTCTTTTTTTGATGCAGAGAGAAACAGAGTGAGAGAATATGTGGTAAGATTGTGCGAATTCCTCCTCATTAGTATTATAAGGCAAATAGTACCGCACACCTTATCAGGTTCCAAGGTGTCACATGGAAGGGTTTTTTAAAGGGTTTGTCCACTTCTTACTATTGAAGACCTATCCTCAGGATCATTTATCAATATCAGATCGGCGGGGGTCCGTCTCTCAGCACACCCGCCGATCATTCGTTTGAAGAGAAGGCTCTGTAGTATTCACTTGAACAGACAGAGCCGTCCCATAGAAGTGAATGGGGACGTGATACTTGTAATTGCACTGCTCACTACTGCAATTGCTGCAGCGAGCAGGTAAACAGGGAAGAGAAGTTAGTGCTTGTATGAGCACTGCCTTCTCTTCAAACAGATGATTGACAGGTGTGGCGGGAGTCGGAACCTCGCCAATCTGATATTGATGACCAATCGTAAGGATAGGGCATCAATAGTAAAAAGCGGACAACCCCTTTAAACCGAAATATAGTCTAAATAATTCTACGGCATGCTTTGTCTCAATGCAAAATTCAAGTTTATTCAATCACCTCATTGATACTGATGCACATGTCTAATGGATGTTCCTTCCAGCACTGATAGGAAAAATCCTAAAAAACATTTTAATCAAGATGACCTTTCTCAGGTTGTATCTATAGCACGAGGAAGATCATGGATCGATGGGAATAGCTCCTACAGTAGACATCTCTTCTCCATTTATTGCAGCAGCTATGCCCACTGATTCCATACTCCTGCTGCGCCAGATACAACTTGAGAAAGGTCATCTTGACTAAAACGTCATTTACACTAACTTAATATTTCCCAGAAATGTGAATATTGGAAGGAACAGTAATTAAATGTGTGCATCAATATCATTTGCAATGGTCAAATTAACAACCGTCGATTTCCATAAACTATTTTCCTTATTAGTAATTAGGGGTTTTCTCCCTTTAGATGAGATGTACAATGATGCCCTGCCCACGTGGTCCTGGATGTAGAGACATCTGTGTGTTGGGTGTCGCCCATTTAGACTTCTCTTTCTCTTCCAGTCATACAGATGCTGCTCGGCTCCAAGAATCTGATAAAAGAAGAAAGTTTTGTTCACAGTTACCCATATGACTGGAGGACCAAGAAGCCGATCATCATCCGAGCCAGTCAGCAGTGGTTTGTGAACACGGCTAATGTTAAAGACAAGGCTCAGGTAACAGCAGGCACTGATTATTACATGCAGACATTATTTTACATGAAATTATTTCTCATCTAAAGCATTTATCTATATATATATAAAGAAGGACGTATGTGTGTTCTGCAATCACTCAAAAACACAACCATGTACTTCAACGAAACTTGGTATACACATCCCTTGCTACCTGGAAAGAAATCTTGTGGGGGTCTCGGCTCTCTAGGACGTACCGTTCCTGAGATATTCCCCAAAAATTACCTGCATTAGCCAATACAAGCCTGCAAGTCTTTCACTTCATATCCCAACTGCCATACACACGGTCACATGTCCCTTATCAGCCAATAGAAGCTTGCAGGCCCTTAGTCTCCACATACACACAGTTAATTACTCCAGGTTTCCATAATAACCCAGCCATTTTTCTTCACTGCTGTAGGTCAGCTTTAGGCTAGGGCTACACGACACCCAGTGCACTGCTGCACGTTTTGCGCGACATTGCTGTCGCACCAGTGTTGCACAACAATTTTTATAATGATGGTGTATGGTGTTGCACTGCATCTTGGATGGATTTTTTGCAACTGTTGTGTCGCAGTCACAGCATGTCACGTTGCAGTGCAACACCATACACTATCAATATAAAAATTGTTGAGACAAAATGTCACGGGACACATGTCGTCATGTAGCCCTAGCATTAAAGGGGCAGGGCGCTGTGGATGTCACTGTTAAAGGGGCGGGTTACTGTGGATGTTACTGTTAAGGGGGCAGGTCGCTGTGGAGGTCATTGTTAAGGAGGCAAGGGCCACTATTAAAGGGGCAACTGCTGTGGATGTCACTGTTAAAGGGGCGTTCACTGTGGATGTTAATGTTGGGAGGTCAGTGTGAAGGGAGTGGGGTGCTGTGAAGGTCAAAGTTAAGGGGATGGGCTGCTGTGGAGGTCTCCTTTTAAAGTGGCGGGGCACTGTGGGGGGTGAGCGTTAAGGGGTGGGGGACTGTGGAGTTCACTGTTAAAGGGTCGGTTTGCTGTAGAGGTCACTGTTATAGTGGATACTGTTGATATCTTTTAACGACACACACAAACATTGAATGAAATCGATTAAATATACCCGTGAGAAGCCGGGTCCTTCTGCTAGTGTGTCTATAACAAGGCATGTAGCTCCATCCTGAGTCATTGCTAACATTTGGTATAGACCATTTCAGACTGCAGACAATACTACCAGTCACTGGCTGGTCACCACCATGGACATTGATTGGCACATCAAGTGTTAACTTGGTCAACTTCCAGCAGCGTTGGCGGGGGGGGCGGGGCTTATCTTCCCGCACTCCGCTCTCTTCCCGCTTCTCTGCCAACCACCTCAGTCTGAGCCCAAGGAGTCTGCTTGCCACCGCTGCTGCCTCCTTCACCTCTGTTGGCTTCCAGCGTCAGATCTCCCTGCTACTACTGCTGCTGCTGTTGCTCCTTGCTTCTGAGGCTCTCCTGGTAGGACTGTTAACCCCCTTCTAGCGCCGGCGGCCCTAGCCTGGGTATAGGCCTCTCTTCCTGGGTTATTTTACCATCATCACCAACATGTCGGATCCCACAGGGGCCCCTAAGCCCTGGTACCATGCCTGTACCGCCTGTAGAGAACTTTTTCCACGGGGGCAATCTGATCCGCATTGCTCTGCATGCCAGGCCCCAATGCAGGGTCCGCCAACCGCCGTGCCGCCCCCGTTTCCCTCTGGTCCACCTGACTGGGCTAGGTTTCTATCCCAGGCCGTAAAAGCCTCACCCACATAGTAGGCCGCCTTGTAGACAAACTGCCTAACCCGCAGGCTGCCACACCCCCTGTCGCACCCTCCGGATCTACTGCTTCTGCCGCCCCCTCTGGTTCCATCGCTCCCAGTGAAGCCTCCAGGGCCCGGCACTCACAGAAGCGCTCCAGGGCAGAGTGTGCATCCTCCTCACATGCGTCTCTCTCTCCGCCACGCGTGCGGACTCAGTCGGGCCCCTCCTCCTCACAGGACATGCCCTCTAAGAGAGAATTGGATTGGGACATGGACTCGGCACTGCCGTCTAAGCTAGCCTCTGCAGTGGGTCATCTTATCTCTAACATTCGCGATACCTTTAAGATACACGACGACCCTCCCAGCACTGATCAGGCCGGCGTGTCCTTTTTCCGCCCCAAACAGGCATCCAAGGTTTTTCCTCTCCACGCCGACTTCTCTTCGGTGGTCTCTAAGGCTTTGGCCCGCCCTGACGCCCGCTTTACCGCCCCCAAGAAGCTGGACATATGTTATACATTTCCAGCGGATTGTGTTGCCACGTGGGTGTCCCCACCTAAGGTGACCCTCCCGTGGCCCGCTTGTCTAAGAGCACGGCCATTCCTCAGTCCACCGAGGACCGTCGTATGGAGTCCCTCTCTAAAGCCATCTTTGCTGCCTCCGGGTCAGCCCTCAGACCGGACTTTGCCTCCGCCTGGGCGGGGAAAGCGGTCTCTTAATGGGGCTCGCAGCTTGAACAGGAATTGGGGTCGGACGTTCCCTTTCAGGACCTCCGATCCTTAGCCCAACTTATGGTTCAGGCAGGAAAATTCATTTGCGAGGCTTCTCTAGATGCGGGTGCCCTTATTGCCCGCTCTTCTGCCCTAGCAGATTCCGTCAGGAGGGGACTTTGGCTGAAGGTTTGGGCGGCGGACACCGCCTCCAAGCGCTCCCTTGCTGGGCTGCCATTCACAGGCTCCCGCTTAGACGAGATTATTTCTGAAGCCACGGGTGGAAAGAGCACCCATCTTCCCCAGCCCAGGACCAAGGGCGCCTCTCGAGGCCATTCTGGTTCATCCCGTTTTTGGTCCTCCCGCAGGTCCTCCGCAGCCGTCCGTCCTCCAGTCCCTCCCAAGATAGGTGCAAGAAGCCCTTTTTTGGGGCACAGCCCACCTGGCGTAAGTCACAAGCTGCTCGCCCCCCCACGGCCAAGCAGCCCTCAGCCTGAAGGTGCGCCCCCCCTCAGGGACGTCTGGCGGGCTCACGTCTCCGATGCTTCGGCGTGCGAGATTGTATCATCAGGATACAAAATCGAGTTTGCTTCTCTCCCCCCGGATCGTTTCTTTCGGTCTCGTTCTCCGCGGGACCCCAAGGGTGCGGCCGCCTTCTCCGCAGCCATTCACACCCTACTAGGCAAGGGAGTCATCGTTCCTGTGCCTCCGGTGGATCGATTCAAGGTGTTCTACTCGAACCTCTTCGTGGTCCCCAAAAAAGAAGGCTCGGTGCGGCCGATCCTAGACTTAAAACGACTAAACCGCTTTCTCCGTCTTCGACGATTCCGGATGGAGTCCCTCCGATCTGCGGTGGCCTTCCTGGAGAAGGGGGACTGTATGTCATCAATCGACATTAGAGGTTGCCTACCTCCACGTTCCGGTCGCTCAGTGTCACCATTGTTTCCTTCGCTTTGCAGTGGGGAACGATCACTATCAGTTTGTCGCCCTTCCCTTCGGCCTGGCGACTGCTCCTCGGGTGTTCACCAAGGTCCTGGCCCCTGTCCTAGCTTTGCTCTGCTCCAGGGGTGTTTTTCTGCTGCCTTACTTGGACGACGTCCTTGTCAAGGCGCCCTTCTTTCATCAGACGTCCGCCAGCGTGGACCTTGCACTGGAGACCCTGGGACGGTTCGGTTGGCTTCTCAACCGTCTCAAGTCTTCCCTGATTCCCTCCAGACAGTTGATCTTCCTGGGGATGCTGCTGCATACGGAGGCGGCGGAGGTCCGTCTCCCAACGGACAAGTGTCTGGCCCTCCACCGGTCGGTTCACAATCTTCTTCACCACCACCGCCCGTCCTTCCGATCCAGCATGCGGGTGTTGGGACAAATGGTTGCCTGCTTCGAGGCGATTCCGTTTGCACAGTTTCATTACCGCACCTTTCAAAGGGCGATCCTCTCTGCCTGGGACAAGTCACCGGAGAGTCTGGACCGGCCCTTCCTTCTAACTCCCCTAGTTCGGGCCTCCCTCCACTGGTGGTTGCGGACCTCTCTCTAGGGGAAATCCTTTCTTCCAATGACATGGCAGGTGGTTACTACCGACGCCAGTCTCCGGGGGGGGGGTTCCTCCCTGGTCTGTCCAGGGCACTTGGTCTCCATCGGAGTCCAAGCTTCAGATCAACGCCCTTCTTGTCGCTCCGACACTGGACTCCCCTTGCTAAAAGGTCATCCCGTTCGTATCCAATCGGACAATGTCACGGCCGTGGCATACATAAACCACCAGGGGGGCACTCGCAGCGCCGCGGCAATGCGAGAGGTGACCCGCATT
The DNA here is from genome assembly GCF_014858855.1 of Bufo gargarizans. Taxonomy (NCBI): domain Eukaryota; kingdom Metazoa; phylum Chordata; class Amphibia; order Anura; family Bufonidae; genus Bufo; species Bufo gargarizans. The sequence continues at coordinate 511,016,627 of NC_058083.1, forward strand.
CTCCTCTGGGCGGAAGCTCACATTCCGGCCCTGTCAGCAATTTATATTTCAGGGGTGGAGAACTGGACGGCGGACTTCATCAGCCGGACCACCATTGACCCGGGCGAGTGATCGCTACACCCGGACGTGTTCGAGTCCATTTGCCTTCATTGAGGTCGTCCGGAGGTGGACCTCATGGCCTCCAGGTTCAACCACAAGCTCCCCACCTTCCTGGCTAGGGCAAGGGACCCGAGGGCGTACAGCGCCGACGCCCTTGTTCTTCCGTGGCAAGAATTTTCCCTTTTTGTATGTGTTTCCTCCCATTCCCTTACTGCCTCGGGTTCTCCGGAAGATCGCGGTAGAAGGCATTTCCACGATTCTAGTTGCTCCAGACTGGCCTCGCCGGTCTTGGTACGCCGATCTGATGCTGCTCCTGGGAGACGCGCTGTGGCCGTTACCTCTCAGAGAAGATCTCCTCTCTCAAGGGCCGATCTTCCACCAGCATTCCAGGTCGCTACGTTTGATGGCGTGGCTGTTAAGTTTTGACGCAACTGGGTTTTTCCGCAGATGTGGTTCGCACCATGATCCGCGCCCGTAAGCCTGCCTCGTCCAAGATCTATTATAGGACTTGGAGGTCTTATTTGGGGTTCTGTGAGAATCTGGGTGTTCCCCCTCTTTGTTTCTCTCTCCCCACGGTTCTGTCCTTCCTCCAGTCCGGCCTGGACCTGGGGCTGGGTCTCAGTTCCTTGATGGGTCAGGTATCGGCGCTGTCCATCCTCTTCCAGCATCCCCTGGCTCCTCTCGGACCTATCAAGACCTTCATCCAAGGAGTGGCTCACTCTGTTCCTCCATACCGTTCCCCGATTCCGCCCTGGGACCTGAATATTGTGCTCTCGGCGCTACAAGCTTCCCCCTTCGAGCCGTTACGGAAGATCTCCCTACGACTTTTGTCTTGTAAGGTCATGTTCCTTGTGGTCATCACGTCTCTCAGACGGGTGTCCGAATTGGCGGCCCTTTCTTGTTCCGAGCCTTTTCTGGTCTTTCACCAATATAAGGCTGTTCTCTGTCCCGTCCCTTCCCTTTCTTCCGAAGGTGGTCTCCGCCTTTCATCTCAATGAGGACATCGTCCTCCCCTCTCTGTGCCCATCCCCTTCCCACCCCCGGGAACGGTAACTTCACCACTTGGACGTGGTCAGGGCCTTGAAGATTTACTTGGAGATCACCGGCCCCTTTCGTTGCACGGACTCTCTTTTTGTAGTTCCGAAGGGTCCGCGCAAAGGATTGGCGGCCTCCAAGGTGGCTATCGCTCGTTTAATCAAATTAGCTATCGCTGAGGCTTACCGCGCCAAAGGCAGGGTTCCGCCTTTCGGTGTCACCACTCATTCCACCAGAGCAGTCGGTGCCCCTTGGGCCCAGAGACATCGGGCCTCGGCTAAACAATTGTGCAAGGCGGCCACTTGGTCTTCCTTGCACACCTTTACCAAGTCTTACAGGGTGCACACTCATGCATCGGTGGATGCTGCTTTGGGCCGCCTGGTCTTGCAGGCGGCGGTTTCATGATGCCTGCGGTGGCTTTGCCTTGGGCTGTGGTCCCTCCCTTCTTGGACTGCTCTCGGACGCCCCAAGGTCTCCTGTGTCTCCCAAGGAAAAAGACGAGAAAACAAGATTTTTGTATAACTTACCAGTAAAATCTTTCTCGCTCTTCCTTGGGGGACACAGCACCCACCCATTCATTTGTTTTTTCTACACGGTTACAGACTTCGTTTACCCCGTTGGGTAGTTGGCTGGTTGGTTCCACATTGTTGGTCATTGCCTTTTCTCACTACTTGGACACGCAACTGGCAGTCTCTCTCTCCAGGCTGAGGGTATAGCTGCTGGAGGAGGCGCTTAACAGTTTTCACTTAGTGTCACGCCTCCTAGGGAGCTGAGCTATACCCAAGGTCTCCTGTGTCCCCCAAGGTAGAGCGAGAAAGAGATTTTACTGGTAAGTTATACAAAAATCTCGTTTTTGCACTGATTAATTTCTTGTTATGTTATAATAGGTTCTCAGTTCTGTCCCTTTAATAGAGATCCTTTCTTGGTATGCACAGATTTGTGAAATGCATAGTGTCACCGCTAGGGGGAGCAAACTGAAGTCTGATTTATAAGGCTGATTTTGAGCATAGTTTGCTTATCCTAGTGGTGGCCTTGTGTGGTTAATCAGGGTAAAATCCATTTATTATTATGATACAGTAGTATAATGTTACTTAACCCCTTAAGGGCTGTTTCACATGAGCGTGTGCAGTGCGAAAATCACGCTCAGTGTGTGTGTGATTCTCTGTCTTATAAGAGCGCACGGCATTATAGTGATTTATCATGCTAGGTGCCTCTTCACGACCTTACTTCTCCAGAATTGGGCCTCATGCACACAACTGTTTTAGTCTGCATCCGAGCCGCAGTATTTGCAGGTTGGATGCGGACCCATTCACTTCAATAGGGCGGCAAAAGATGCGGGCAGCACTTCGTGTGCTGTCCATATCCGTTGCTCCGTTCCGTGGTCCGCAAAAGAAATATAACTTGTCCTATTCTTGTCTGTTTTGCGGATAAGAATATGCAGTTTTATTAATGGCTGTCTGCGCTGTTCCGCAAATTGCGGAACGCACACAGACTCCATCTGTGTTTTGCGGATCCACAATTTGCAGACCGCAAAACACATAACGGTCGTGTGCATGAGGCCTTATACTGACAGCTTTATGTTATTGATTCATCGAGTCTATAAACTGCCTGACTGTTCTTTCATCATTTTGGGGTCAGGGATAGCTGTAATTTCCCCAAATGTGATCTACCAGACACTGATCATCTTCATATGCTGTAGGAGTGCTCTAGTATTTGCTGAACTGTCTCTATGTCCCTTGGAAATCCTACAGGAAAATAGGATTGTTGCGATAATAAAATTTTGATTAGATTTCGATACCATAAAAAAGTATTGCAATACTCGATACCACACGAAAAAAATAACACACCAAAAAAGCTGAGTGCATTCCGCATTTTATGGAACGTCCGGCCCATAATTGAACAGTCCGATTCTATGTTTTTGGGGGAACAAGGCGACAAAAAAAATGGCGAATTGCGCAGTTAATTTTTTTTCTGTTACGGCGTTCACCGCATAGGAGATTTTTTTTATTTTTATATTTTAATAGTTCGCACTTTTTTGGGCGTGGCAATATGTAATATATTTTATTGTTTATATATTTTATCTGTAAAATTGGGAAAGGGGGTGATTTATACTTTTACTTTTTATTTAATAACTATTTCCCCCTTAGGGGCTAGAACCTGGGATCTTTTCATCCCTTGTCCTCTTCACACTCTCCCTGCTGCCCTGTGCATAGTGCAACCGATCGGAGCCCCTGGCTTACACTGCTGGGGCTCCGATCAGAAGCTGCTACTGCCCCACCAATGAGGAGGAGGGGAGGGAACCCTGTGGCCACTGCGCCACCAATGACTTTTTAATACTGCGGGGGTTGAGGGGGCGCAGCGCAGTTTTTTAGTACTGGGGGAAGGGGGGGCACTGCGCCACCAATGAAGATAAGTAACCTTTTAATACAAATACAGGAGGCGGGTGCTGATGGCAGAATCACATAGCCGGCACCTTCAGGTGCCGCACCTGCGGAACGCAGCGCCCTGTCATAGAGGTCGGGTGCCGGCTATGTTATTCTGCCGCCAGCACCCGCCTCCTGTATTTGTATTAAAAGGTTACTTATCTTCATTGGTGGCGTAGTGACCACAGCCCTCCTCCGTCCCTCTCCCTTCTTATTGGCAGCCGTACGGGGGAGGAGGAGGGACTGCTTCTCCCCTGTGCTGCTGAGGAGAACATGGCGCACGCTGGGAGCAGCGTGCGCCATGTTCTCTGATACTAGGCTACGCAGTAGCGCAGCCTAGTATCGGTAAATGTCAAATCCCAGTATTGAATCGATACCGGTACAAAAGTATTGATTGGGTATCGATAATTCGATACCCGCTACAACCCTACAGGAAAATACTATCTTATAAGGATCTGTATTGGTATTCGTCACTTATTATATTAGGCCAGGAAGCTAATAGCGAAATACTGGTTTCAATCGGTGGTACCTACCCGGGAAAAAAAAAAAACACAACCTTGACCGCAATGTCAGATCAATTTTCAGATGGATCCCATTAACAGGCTGTAGGGTCTGTCATGATACCGGTGGTGTTTTTGAGAGCTAGAAAAGCTCTGCAGACTACGCTATTCTTGCTACTGAAAATACTACAGCCTTGGCACAAATAAAAATAAAAAATGATTGTGAAAAGAGCCTTACAATTCAACTTTTGGAACCATTCTTATGTTGTTCAACGTGCAAAATGTGGCAGCAGCCTGAAGAATCATCAGATTTTGGTTTTAAAAGGAATCTATGAGCTCGGAAACGCCCTTCTAACTAGAGTAAGTGGTGTATAGTGTAAGTGACTCTGATTCCGGTAAAGTAATTTTTATCTTCATACTCGTGTTCTGACGCGGTCTTCCCACAAACCAGCAGTAAAATGCATTGAGAGGACTCCTGCGCTCCCACACATAATGGAGCAGACTCGAAGAGGAGTCCTCAATCCGTTTTACTGCTGGCGCTCAGCATCAGAATGCAAGTGAGTATGAAGATAAAAATTACGTGAACGGACTCTGCATCTCTTACACCAAGCATGTCAAACTCAAAGGCTAACATGGGCCAAAAAAACAAAATTTAAGTTTATGTGGGCCGCATCAAAAAAAAATAATTTTTTTTTTACAATATAATGCAGACGGATCCGTTCTGAACAGATCCACCGTCTGCATTATATGAGCGGATCCGTCTCAGACGGATCCGCTCTGAACGCAAGTGTGAAAGTAGCCCTTAGGGGCGAGAACCTGGGATCTTTCATCCCTTGTCCTATTCAGCTCTATCAGGGTGAATAGGACTTCACACTGTCCCTGCTGCTCTGTGCCTTGTGCACACAGCATCAGGGATGTTACCATGGCAACCAGGGCTTCTATAGCATCCTGGCTGCCATGGTAACTGATCGGAGCCCCAGGCTTACACAGCTGGGGCTCCGATCAGAAGCTGCCACTGCACCACCAATGAGGGGGAGGGGAGAGGTCCCTGTGGCCACTGCCACCAATGATTTTAATACTGGGGGGGTTGAGAGGGGCTGGCGCACTGTGCCACCAATGATTTTAATGGGATGGGGGGTTGAGGGGGGCGGCACACTGCACCACCAATGATAAATTACCCCTTTATACAGGAGGCTGGTACTGGCAGATCAGCAGTTAACCCCTCAGGTGCGGCACCTAAGGGGTTAACTGCCTCTGATCGCAGCTCCCTGTCAGGGGCAGGGTGCCGGCAATGCGATTCTGCTGCCGGCACTTGCCTCCTGTATTGTGTTAAAGACTGACTTTCACTATCAGGCCACACAGAGTGGCGCCCAGCGATGTCTCAGCACTCACCATTAGTCCTGGGCGCCGCTCCGTTCGCCCGCAGTGCCCCATTACTGTCTCCTCTCCTGCTCCACATGCTGCTGATTACTATCGGAGCGATGGGAGGAGACATCAGCTTCACTAGTGGGCGTTCCTTCTTCCTGGCTGTAGCGCTGTCCAATCGCAGCGCAGGGAGAAGGAACGCCCACTAGTGAAGCTGATGTCTCCTCCCATCGCTCCGATAGTAATCAGCAGCATGTGGAGCAGGAGAGGAGACAGTAATGGGGCACTGCGGGCGAACGGAGCGGCGCCCAGGACTAATGGTGAGTGCTGGGACATCGCTGGGCGCCGCTCTGTGTGGGAAATGGGAATAGTCCTATCATTGGTGGCTCAGTGCGCCCGCCCCTCCTCCGCCCCTCTCTCCTCATTGGTGGCTCAGTGCGCCCGCCCCTCCTCCGCCCCTCTCTCCTCATTGGTGGCGCAGTGCGCCCGCCCCTTCTCCCCCCCCTCTCTTCTCATTGGTGGCAGCGGCAGCAGCACAGGGGGAGGGAGGACAGCTTCCTTCTCCCTGTGCTGCTGAGAGAACATGAGCGCGGCGATAGCAGCGCGCTCATGTTCAGAGATACTAGACTGCCGGGCCGCAAAGATATTCATTGCGGGCCGCATGCGGCCCCCGGGCCGCATGTTTGACACCCATGTCTTACACCATACTCTGCTTATTCTAGTTTGGGGGTGTTTTGGAGCTGACAGGTTCCCTTTAATGTAATCTTTTGCCTCTTATTTCACCACTTTGTGCACACATCACCATTGCCCTTGCATTGATATGTGTTCACTTATTTGCAGGAAGTTCTAAAAAAAGTGAAGTTTACCCCGGCGTCAGCCTCCAGCAGGATGATTGAGATGCTAGGCCGCCGCACATACTGGTGCATATCAAGGCAGCGGAGCTGGGGTGTCCCTATTCCTGTCTTCTATCATAAGGAGACACGAGAAGCTCTCATCAACAGGTACGAGATTCAGCTTATAGCCACTGGAGTGAAATATTTCTGCTAAAAATGTGCAGACTGTTTCAGACTGTAGATACAGTGGTCTCCAACTTGTCAAGGCCTGCTGGGAGTTGTAGTTTTCCAATAGCTGGACAGCCACCGGTTGGAGACCACTGCTGTAGAGAATAGAAGGGGTTGTCTCACTAGGAATATCCCGCTCTTATGCTCTGTTTAAAAGGGTTTACAGGATTTGAGAAACACAAGTATTTGCTACTTGAAATAGTGCCACACCTGTCTACAGGTTGCGTCTGGTATTGCAGTTCAGCTCTGTTTAAGTTGGCAGAGCTTTGCTGCAATATTGCACATTGCCTGTGGACAAGTGTGACCAAATGTACGGAAGAAAACAGCCATGTTTGCATGGAGATCTTAGTATGGGTATTCTGTATAAGGCCTCCTGTACTGGCCAGAGCATGGGGTTTTACTCACCTCATGGTTGGCCTCCCTCATTTCATATATTTTCTGGTGTATTTTGACTTGGTAATTTCTGGTAAACATTTTAGTGCAATCATTTTTAGGCACAACTCCTAAATACTTCAGTGGGAGAACTCTGCACGTGCCCTCCCTCCTGTCCGTTCAGTCTCTGACCTGGATGGGAGCATTGCCAGCTGCCTCAGTTTTCCTGACCGTTTGTCAGACATTCACCTCCTGGCGTTCGTAACCATGGTCCCCGGATAGAGTCAAACCTTTTAATTGTTCCTCTTTTATAATACACTCCCCTCTCTAGTCCAATTATCCCATCCATACGTGCAATGTACTCCTCTTTAGTCGGTACTGTCGTGCTTATCCAATATTTGGCTATTCATTTCCTAGCCTGATATAATAATCTACTTATACCAATACTAATATCCTCTGTGGAATCGTCTTGTAACAGGCCCAGTATACATATTAACAGTTCGGCTGGAAGTTTAGTTTTTATACCTTAAAGATAATATCTAGTACTATTCGCCAAAAAGGGCCTATGGCAGTGCATTCCCAAAACATGTGGAGTATGTGCGCTTCAGGAATATCACATTTAGGTCAGTTAGACGTGGTACTTATACCCAGCTTATGTAGGAACACGGGTGTCCTGTATACCCTATGTATTAGGTACAGCTGTTAAAGTCTATGCGTCTCACACAGTGATAACAAGGGACCCTTAGACAGTACTTCCGACCACTGTGCATCAGTTAAAAGGCCTACCTCTCAGGACCACTTCTCCCTGACAGCCCCGGATTTCTAGCGCTGTCCCGGTACGACAGCCCCGGATTTCTAGCGCTGTCCCGGTACGACAGCCCCGGATTTCTAGCGCTGTCCCGGTACGACAGCCACGGATTTCTAGCGCTGTCCCGGTACGACAGCCCCGGATTTCTAGCGCTGTCCCGGTACGACAGCCCCGGATTTCTAGCGCTGTCCCGGTACGACAGCCCCGGATTTCTAGCGCTGTCCCGGTACGACAGCCCCGGATTTCTAGCGCTGTCCCGGTACGACAGCCCCGGATTTCTAGCGCTGTCCGGGTATATATATATTTTTAAATTCATTAAAAAAAAATCACAATAAAACAAGTGCAGGGAAAAGGCGACATCAACCAGAGGGGGGCACAATGGTACTAATTCATACTGCTCCAGCATTCAATGAAAAATAAAGTGCAAGTGCAAACACAAACAGTGCTACAAATTACAAAGGCAGAATCAATTACCCATAACGTGCCATGGCGCCATCCCGGAGGAGGCACATTATGGGTAACTGATTCTGCCTCTGTAATTTGTAGCACTGTTTGTATTTGCACTTGCACTTTATTTTTCATTGAATGCTGGAGCAGTATGAATTAGTACCATTGTGCCCCCCTCTGGTCGATGTCGCCCTTTCCCTGCACTTGTTTTATTGTGATTTTTCTTATGAATTAAAAAAAAATATATATAATATTGATTCCATCCGGTCTGGTAGTTCTTTATAGGTATTTGTATACATTTTATACCACAGGCATGTGTGTACTTGGCAATACATGGTAGTTACCGGTATATTGCGGAGTTGGGCCTTTTGTTTTTGGTATAGTTAACACATCTGCAGTCTTTTCTGCTGAAATTGCCTGTATATGAGAGCAGTGACTGCTATATTTGTATGGACACTTCTCTGGCCGCCATGTGTAGTTGCCATTCTCTAGCTGGCACATGCCGTCTCTGTCTTAGCAGTAGCTACGTTGTGGGCACTGCTGTGTTGCTGGCAATTTAGCGTGGATGACATTATTCATAGCCGTTTTATGCTATATCACTTCCATCGGCAAAATAACGGAGAATGTGCAACGTGACTTTGGAGGTCCACAGTATCCGAAATGTGGGGACAGTCCTCAGTGGACGCCTCACCAACTCTGGGCTTAGGCTGCAAACATCGTCATGTCTCCGAATTACAACTAAGGGGCGGTTTTAAAGTGATGGTCGGTATTATTAGGCAGTTTGGATCCTGCATCGTAGATCCGCACGGATTACAATATAGTACATGTGGATGGGGCTTGGAAACCCTGTTTCACACACAGCATAAACATTTGCCTGGAAAATTGAGGATGCTGCAGATTTTCATGTCCTTGGCACGTAAATTATGTTGGGGGTTTTCACCCCTTCAATGTATACGGTTGAAATCTGCAGTGATTTTGCAGCGCAATCCATAACACCACGCAGAGTTTGCCACCGGTTTGCAGTGAAGTCTGCCTGAGATTTCTTTTGCTACGTGTGGACCCTCAATAGGGCTATATGGTATGGCAGCACATTCGCTCGACCACCATTCCTTTCCACTCCTCCTTACTTCAGACATGCTGGTGAGGAGGGACAAGGGACTGGAGCAGTTGGACCCTCAGGAGAGGAGAAATTTGCCTGGGCATGCTATTTTGTGACCTGCAGATTTCCCTTGTCTTGTATTATGTGTCAGTATGAGAAAATGGAGGCTAAATTACGGATCCCCAGAATGAAGAGAATTGCTGCTCAGCCGGATAGCCCCTTCAACCACATAACGTGCAGCATTTTTGACTTGCAAATTTGCTCTAGTGCCCTGGAGCCTCTCTTCTTCCCTTTTGTATGGGGTCACGCCTTATTCTGTCCCGCTACTGATTTGCTTGCTTCTCCGGAAGCAATGCCTTGTACAAACATAGGTGAAGGTTGAGCACCGATGGTGAGACGCCAGCAGAAATAGATTGTCACCCGACAGGAATTTATAGGCAATGTGGTCCGATCGTGTGCACAGTAAAGTGCATTCTCTGGCTCACAGTACAATACGTAATCCAGCACCAGTGAAATCCAGCAGGGGCCAGATAACAGACCAGTCTGGGTCACCCGAAGATAATGTGGGAATATTTTTTTGTATTCTACCATCCTCTAAGTGGCAACCATTAAAGGGGATTTCCATATCTTTAAACACATCACATATTGATAGGGTGTCTCATCAGTAGGGATTCACCTGCTGGGACCCCCACATCATGATAAAAAAAAAACCTGTATGAATGGAGAAGCAGTCGCACTTCTGCTTCCTTCATCCCTGGGATTGATGGAGATGGCCCAGTCCCATGGGCTCTGCATGGCCGCACTAGAAGATGTTTTCTCATTGTCCTCTCAAAGGATGCTGGGAAAATGCGTCAGTACTCCGAGCCTCCTTCAGATCATTAGGGAGATGTCTCCTAGTCTCATGGCCTGACTAAATAATGCATAAACCACTCAGAATGAGATGAATTTACATTAGGATTTCAATTTGAAATCAATAATTGCAGTCATTAGTAAGAAAAGATGCAGACAGCGCCCACTTTGGAACTAATAAGGAACTGCGACAAGAGGTGATACGGTACATTGATCCCCACATGTGTCTACATCAGCTGTGACCCTCCACTATTGTAATCTGTTGGGGAGCCCAGCAGAAAGTGTTCAGTTCATCCACTGCTCCTCCACAGGAGAAACAAAGCATTACACAGATCTCAATGAAAACATTGCACAAAACAGGTCCTCCTAAGAGAGAGGCCCTCCCTCCACTTCCACTAACAGATGAGGGTCCTATCCTCAGGATAGGTCATCAGTATCTGATCAGTGGGGATCCAACACCCGGGACCCCTGCTGATCAGCTGAGGAGGCAGTGGCGCTCTTGTGCGTACTGCAGCCTTCTCCGTGCTTACAGAGCACATCGCCGTACATTGTATAGTGACCGTGATTGGTATGGCAGCTCTGCCCCATTCACTTCTGTGCATTCACTGTGCAATGGAAGGCTCTGTGCAGTTTCCTGATTTTCACCTTTTAACCCGTGTGCAAAGATCTGGACTTCGCTGCATGGAATCAACCAGGCCACTACATCCTGGAGTAGTCCTGGTGTAGTTGGCGGCTGACCCACGGGGGTCAGATACACCCAGAGGTGTGGCAACAGGCATAATCTGAATGCTGTCCGAGGTCAGGGCAGGCTGTTTACATGCGTAATCCAAGTAGCAGATCTGATGTTGGGGCAGGCGGCAAGGAGCAAAACGATACACAGACCAAGGTGAGGACAAGAGATGTGAGAACAGAATCAGTAGTCACTTTCATTTTTTACATTATTCATGGGAGAACCCCTTTAAGCATAATATTTAGATTAGTTCCCACCGGTAACAGTCCCTCCCCAAACAGCGATATCTTATTGAGGACATCTTTAAGCCAGTAGATAGTGGGAGTGTTTGGCGCATATAAGTTAGTCAATTTAGTGCGACCTAAGAGCATCTGTCAGCAGCTTTGTACCTATGACACTGGCTGAGGTGTTACATGTGCGCTTGGCAGCTGAAGGCATCTGCGTTGGTCGCATGTTCATATGTGCCCGCACTGCTGAGAAAAATCATGTTTTAATTTATGTAAATGAGCCTTTCGGAGCAACGACCTAGAGGCTCTGCTCTGCCTGCAACTGCCACGCTCTCTGTAATTTATTTGACAGGGTCAGGAGTGATGATGCAGAGTTGCAGAGAGAGCTGAGCCTCTAGGTGTAATGGCAACGCCCCAGTAGCTCCTAGAGGCTCATTTGCATATATTAAAACTTCCGTTTTCTCAGCAATGCGGGCACATATGAACATGGGACCAACACAGATGCCTTCAGCTGCCAAGCGCACATGTAACAGGTCAGCCAGTGTCATAGGTACAAAACTGCTGACCCTTTTAAGGATCGGGAACTGACCCCCAGGGTCGATCATGGAGTCAATAAAAGTGAAAACACCATGTTACTGAAGATTGATGTAGGGAAGGGCGGGAGCGGCAATGTAAATCCTAACCGGGAACGACTGCCAGATATAACATTGCTGCATAGTACAAAAATAGATAGGAATTACAATGCCTAAAGTAGGTGTGAACTCTAATGTGTGACCATAGTAATGTAGTCTAATATAATGCAGAGTTCAGCGTCTCCAAACTAATGTGGACACTGGAAAATGAAGGTCACGTTATCAGGTCAAGATGCAAAATGAAATGAAGGAACATGTGCTGAGAATTTAGCAATAGATAAGAATACTAGTTCCTTAGTAAAGGGGTGAGAAGACCTCACTGACACCTTGATCTTGAGAGATATTGATTTCGTAACCTGAGACCAAGTCTGCAGCGGAGGCAGGCATGGGAAGTCATCTGCACTCGACGAATGGAAGGTCCTCAGGAGATCTGTTAGTGAGTTTCTTCACGTCATAGGAAATCAGGAGCCCAAAAGGAAAGAGTCAGCAGTAGGGAATTCTTTTAGATCTATGTTCTTCAGTCAAAGTGTTGAGGATCCTCCTTTTCTGAAGGGTGGAAGAAGTGAAGTCCTGGCAAAATGACAATTACGACCCCTCCAAGGTGTAGTTGGTTTTCTCGTCGCATCGGCCAAGATGGCAGCAGTGTCGGCATAACTGAGACGGTTACATAGTACTCTAGGGGTGCATCAGGGGGGCTTCAAATGGGACATGGTGTAAAAAAAAAACAAAAAAACAGTCAAGCAAAATCTGCCTTCCAAAAACCGTATGGCATTCCTTTCCTTCTGCGCCCTGCCGTGTGCCCGTACAGCAGTTTACGGCCACATATGGGGTGTTTCTGTAAACTACAGAATCGGGGCCATAAATATTGAGTTTTGTTTGGCTGTTAACCCTTGCTTTGTAACTGGGAAAAAAAAAAAGGAAAATCTGCCAAAAAAGTGAAATTTTAAAATTGTATCTCCAAATTTTCCATTAATTCTTGTGGAACACCTAAAGGGTTAACGACGTTTGTAAAATCAGTTTTGAATACCTTGAGGGGTGTAGTTTCTTAGATGGGGTCACTTTTATGGAGTTTCTACTCTAGGGGTGCATCAGGGGGGCTTCCCCATGTTGGCGATCGCTGCAATTCAGACCTGCGGTTTGCGGCTTTTTATTGTGCGGGCGGAGGTGGGGCCATCTGGTCCCCGTGGGGCTGTAGGGGGGACCCGATGGCATGGAAGGCAGCGCAATGCCTTCCTGAGGCATCTGCGCTGCCTTCCGGTGACAAGCCTGTGAGATCCAGTCCCCTGGATCTCACAGGCTGGAAGCTCTATGAGTAATACACACAGTATTACTCATACAGCCAATGCATTCCAATACAGAAGTATTGGAATGCATTATAAAGGATCAGACCCCCAAAAGTTCAAGTCCCAAAGTGGGACAAAAAATAAAGTTTTCACCCCCCAAAATGTTAAAGGGTTTCTACCACTTGCATATGACATATTTGGTGTTCAGACACTAGCGATCCGCTAGTGTCTGATGTACCATACAAGCTAATTATTACATTAATCCGTTCGGCCGTTTTGTCAAAAAAAGCACTTATATATTTATGCAAATGAGCCTCTAGGTGCTATGCGGGCGTTTTTCCAGCACCTAGAGGCTCCGTCTACCTTGCAGTTTGCCGCCCAGCGCCTCGCTCCAGCACGCCCATCTTCAACTCTATTCGATCCTGCCCCCTGCTTCAGCCTTCCGAAATCTCGCGCCTGCGCCGTTCGTCGTGGCATTCGGCGCAGTCAATGTCTGACCGCTCCCTGCTCAGACATTTCCACTGCGCCTGCTTTTTTTTGACAAAACGGCCGAACGGATTAATGTAATAATTAGCTTGTATGGTACATCAGACACTAGCGGATCGCTAGTGTCTGAACACCAAATATGTCATATGCAAGTGGTAGAAACCCTTTAAGTTTCAAGTAAAAATAAACAAAAACATCATTTTCCCCAAATAAAGTAAAAAAACAAAATAGGGGAGAAAAAATTTGACATATTGGGTATCGCCGCGTGCGTATCGACCGGCTCTATAAACATATCACATGACCTAACCCCTCAGGTGAACACCGTAAAAAAAAAAAAAAAAAAAGGGGCTAAATAAACCATTTTTTGGTCACCTTACATCACAAAAAGTACAACAGCAAGCGATCAAAACGGCGTACGCCCACTAAAATAGTACCAATCTAACCGTCACCTCATCCCTCAAAAAATGAGCCCCTACCTAAGACAATCGCCCCAAAAAAAAAAAACTATGGCTCAGAATATGGAGACTCTAAAACATAATTTTTTCTTGTTTTAAAAAAGCTGTTATTGTGTAAAACTTACATACATTTAAAAAAAAGTATACATATTTGGTATCGCCGCGTCCGTATCGAACGGCTCTATAAAAATATGACCTAACCCCAACAGATGAACACCGTAAAAAATAAAAACTGCTAAATAAACAATTTTTTGTCACCTTACATCTCAAAAAGTCTAATAGCAAGCGATCAAAAAGTCATATGCACCCCAAAATAGTACCAATCAAATCGTCATCTCATCCCGCAAAAAATGAGACTCTACCTAAGATAATCGCCCAAAAACTGAAAACACTATGGCTCTCGGAATATGGAGACACTAAAACATGATTATTATTTTTTTGTTTCAAAAATATTATTGTGTAAAACTTGCATAAATAAAAAAAGTATACATATTGGGTATCGCCGCGTCCTTAATAAGTTACTCTATAAAAATATCACATGACCAAACCCCTAGGTGAACACCGTAAAAAAATAAAAATGGTGTAAAAAGGCATTTTTTTGTCATCTTACATCACAAAAAGTGTAATAGCAAGCGATCAAAAAGTCATATGCACCCCAAAATAGTGCCAATCAAACCGTCATCTCATCCTGCAAAAAATGAGACCCTACCTAAGATAATCGCCCAAAAACTGAAAAAACTATGGCTCTCAGACTATGGAGACACTAAAACATGTTTTTTTTGTTTCAAAAATGAAATCATTGTGTAAATAAATAAAACAAAATTGTATATATATTGGGTATCGCCGCGTCCGTGACAACCTGCTCTATAAAAATACCACATGATCTAACCTGTCAGATGAATGTTGTAAATAACAAAAAAACTGTGCCAAAACAGCTATTTCTTGTTACCTTGCCTCACAAAAAGTGTAATATAGAGCAACCAAAAATCATATGTACCCTAAACTAGTACCAACAAAAGTTCCACCCTATTCCGTAGTTTCTAAAATGGGGTCACTTTTTTGGAGTTTATACTCTAGGGGTGCATCAGGGGGGCTTCAAATGGGACATGGTGTAAAAAAAAAAACAGTCTAGCAAAATCTGCCTTCCAAAAACCGTATGGCATTCCTTTCCTTCTGCGCCCTGCCGTGTGCCTGTACAGCAATTTACGACCACATATGGGGTGTTTCTGTAAACTACAGAATCGGGGCCGTAAATATTGAGTTTTGTTTGGCTGTTAACCCTTGCTTTGTAACTGGAAAAAAAAAAATTAAAATGAAAAATCTGCCAAAAAAGTGAAATTTTTAAATTGTATATCTATTTTCCATTATTATTGTGGAACACCTAAAGGGTAAACAACGTTTTTAAAATCAGTTTTGAATACCTTGAGGGGTGTAGTTAATAGAATGGGGTCATTTTTGGATGGTTTTTATTATGTAAGCCTCACAAAGTGACTTCAGGCCTGAACTGGTCCTTAAAAAGTTGGCTTTTAAAAATTTCTGAGAAATTTCAGGATTTACTTCTAAACTTCTAAGCCTTGTATCGTCCCCCAAAAATAAAATGTCATTCCCAAAATTATCCTAACATAAAGTAGACATATGGGGAATGTAAAGTAATAACTATTTTTGTAGGTATTACTATGTATTATAGAAGTAGAGAAATTGAAACTTTGGTATTTTTTATATAAATAAAAATTATAATTTTTTACTCCATTTTACCAGTGTCACGAAGTACAATATGTGACGAATAAACAATCTCAGAATGGCCTGGATAAGTCAAAGCGTTTTAAAGTTATCACCACTTAAAGTGACACTGGTCAGATTTGCAAAAAATGGCCTGGTCCTTAAGGTGAAATAAGGCTGTGTCCTTAAGGAGTTAATCCCTCTCCATGTCAGAATGAATGCTCCCAGTTTATTTTCCCTGTTGTTTGTCTTGACCATGAGGAAAAAAGGCTGTTATCTGGTGTCTGACAGCGGGAGCTCCACTCTCACTCCTCCGTCATCTAGCGCAGTCATAAGCAGCCGCCTAACATTGGTTGCTAAAATTCCTCAGTCCTTTTCCATATCAGTGTTAGGCTACTTTCACACTAGCGTTCGGCTGTCCGCTCGTGAGCTCCGTTTGAAGGGGCTCACGAGCGGACCCGACCGCTTCCGTCCAGCCCTGATGCAGTCTGAATGGATGCGGATCCACTCAGACTGCATCAGTCTGGCGGCGTTCAGCCTCCGCTCCGCTCAGCAGGCGGACACTTGAACGCTGCTTGCAGCGTTCGGGTGTCCGCCTGGCCGTGCGGATCCGTCCAGACTTACAATGTAAGTCAATGGGGACGGATCCATTTGAAGATGCCACAATATGGCTCAATCTTCAAGCGGATCCGTCCCCCATTGACTTTACATTGAAAGTCTGGACGGATCCGTCTGAGGCTATTTTCACACTTAGCTTTTATATGCCAATATAATGCAGACGGATCCGTTCTGAACGGAGCCTCCGTCTGCATTAATATGATCGGATCCGTTCAGAACGGATCCGATCGAACGCTAGTGTGAAAGTAGCCTTACCCAGGGTATTACCATTTACTATGTACGGGTGACTTGTATTTTCCCTTACATGTATCAGTGTTAAACTTAATTGAGTAATCCAAGTTCTATAATGCCCCCCCCCCATATGGCTGTGGGAGAAGGGGGGTTCAGCCAATAGCAGCCCCCCCAAAGCCAGATATTCTCATCCGAGCGACAGGGAGATGCAGCGACGGCCGTGCCGTCATCAGAAGCGACGTCGGGGCCGGCGAGCGAGGTAAGTACAACCTCTGTGAGGGGCCCAGCCATATGGGGGGTATTATATAACTTGAATAACCCTTTATAAGTTTCTGCTGTTGCATCCCATTCCTTCTGAAGCGGAACTAACTGAGCATACTCGGCTGTTTTTAGAAGTCCCATAGGGGTGAATGGAGAGTGCACCTCGCAGACACAACCACCGCTCCATTCATCGCTATGGCACTAAGCTCTGCTATTTTTGTAACTCCAATAGCGGTGAGTGGCGGGTGGCTGTGCATACGCAGCTGCTCTCTGATCACTTTGGGGGACCGTCCTGGAGGTAGGAGTGGGGGTCCCACAGTATGAAACTTGATAGATGGGCCCCAGTATTTATTTGATTATTATTTTGCGTCCTAGAAACCTGGGATTATCCGATCTGTATATGATTGCACCAATTCTGCTAAACTATAAGATGGATGGATTTAGTCCTGATTCACTGGATTGTGTGATTTGGGTACTCGGCGTGCAAGGAATTGTGCCGGGTCTAGGAGATTTGTCTATAACTTCTTCAAAATACCTTTAAAGGCCCCAGGCTGTGTCTGTATTTCGGTCTGCAAAAAATGGATCTGCCAAATATGTATAGTCTCAGTCTGTATTACGTATTTTTCTCACTCCCATCAGTAGAAAGGGCTATTCTCTTCCGCAAATACGGACAAGAATAGGACCTGTGCTGAAATGTGCAGATCGGGCAGGTGAATCCGCAGCAAAAATGAATGCCTGCATGGTCCCATAGAAATGGATTGCTCAGTGTGCTAAGCACAGAGGAAAATACAGTTGTGAGTTCCAATAGTCATTATTTTGGATTAGTGATTATATATACAGGAGCTTTTCTTCATGTTATCACCCCTCTTACCAATCAAAGCTTGATACTGTTATGTCTCCCACTGTACAGCCTCCAGTTACCCACCAGAAGAGGCATATACAGGAGCTTTACTTCATGTTACCACCCCTCTAACCAAGGACTATCATTCCTAGGCCTTGGTGCATTATGGTGAACTGCTATTTATTACCCTAAATTGTGGCTGCTTTTTAGCTCTTGCCCATTACAGAACAGCAATGATTAGTGGCTGTAGCTTAACTGCATTGTCTACTTTAGTCTGAAATCCACCTACTGTTTCATCAGAGGCTTTGGCTGCTGCTTTTTCCCTCCCCTGTTATTTACACTGCAGCTCAGCTTCTTCACATTGGCTGCTTTGTGAAAGAACTAGCGGACTTCCAAACCATCAAGAAAGATTATACATTAGCACCAATTACACCAAAATAGTATTCACTGTTGAGGAGCAGCGTGAAAAGGTCGTCTTCCTGGTTCTGTGTCCTGTAAGGGCGCAGCGAAGCTGCATCGTACATCACAAATAAAGATCCTAGTCTGCTACTCTTATCTCTCCCCCTGCACAGCCTCCAGTGACCCTATGACTGGATCCGAGAGCTTTTCATCCTTGCCCTTCTTACCATTTACAGCCTGGTAATGTAATCTCTTCCCATGTGCAGCCTCCAGTGACCCTCAGAAGAAGCATATACAGGAGCTTTTGTTCATGTTATCACCCCTCTTACCAATCAAAGCTCTATACTGTTATGTCTCCCAGTGTACAGCCTCCAGTTATCCTCCAGAAGAGGCATATACAGGAGCTCTTACCAATCAAAGCTCTATACTGTTATGTCTCCCAGTGTACAGCCTCCAGTTACCCTCCAGAAGAGGCATATACAGGAGCTCTTACCAATCAAAGCTCTATACTGTTATGTCTCCCAGTGTACAGCCTCCAGTTACCCTCCAGAAGAGGCATATACAGGAGCTCTTACCAATCAAAGCTCTATACTGTTATGTCTCCCAGTGTACAGCCTCCAGTTACCCTCCAGAAGAGGCATATACAGGAGCTTTTCTTCATGTTATCACCTCTCGTACCAATCACAGTCTCTTACTGTCATCTCTACCGCATGCAATCTCCACTGACTCCAGGGGATAGAGGAATACAGGAACTTTTCTACATGTTATCGACCCTTTTTCCCATCTGGGATACAATGTGCCCCCTATTTAGGGGCTGCCTTTATTTTACTAAGTAAAAAGATGAGTGGTTGTATATTGTTGTTGTAATTATCCCCTGCAGCTAATCAGACCACGTGCTGAATCAAATGTTTCCTGGCGTCTGGATCACAGAGGTATTTTTGTATAATTAGGCCTGATGAATATACCGTATGTCTACATTCACATGATTTTCTAGTCGTGTTGAAAAAAACCTGATGTGGAATTCGCTGCAGAAATTTGCTTGAATTTTTAGGGCAGATTTTCATTAATCATGGATTCCAAATGAAAACATCACAATACTCTCCAAAATTTGCATAAAATACCATTGTGTGAACATACCCTATATTAATAATCTTTATTTATGCAGCGCCAGCGCTTTACAATAAGAGGGTTCATGTACAAACAGTCATACCTTACATAGCAACAAACTAGTCAACAATTAGAAGAATGATGCTGAAGGGGAGTGTGTGTGTGTGGGGGGGGGGGGGGGAGTGATGATTTAGATTAGAGGATGTGATAGACCACCCCCTAAAAAGATGTGTTTTTAGGTAACGTCTAAAACTGAGGAATTCGTGAATTAACCTAATTGCCTGGGCAGGGTGTTCCAGATAACTGGTGCAGCTCAGGAGAAGGGAATGAGAGGTTCGAATTATGGTGGATGTCAGTCGTAAGTTATTTTGTGTGTGTAGAGCATTGGTAGGATGGTAGACAGAAATGAGGGAGGAGATGCAGGAGTGCAGCACTGTGGAGAGCTTTGTGGATGAGAATGAAAAGTTTCAATTGAATCCGATATGTATTGGCAACCAGTAAGTTATTTTGTGTGTGTAGAGCATTGGTAGGATGGTAGACAGAAATGAGGGAGGAGATGCAGGAGTGCAGCACTGTGGAGAGCTTTGTGGATGAGAATGAAAAGTTTCAATTGAATCCGATATGTATTGGCAACCAGTGCAATGACTGGCACAGCATGGAAATATTGTAGTAGTGATTGGCACAAGGCAGAGGTATAGGATTAGTGACTGGCACAGGGCAGAAGCATTGGAGTAGCGACAGGCAGCTTGGCGGCATCTGAGTAGCGGCTAGACAGATAGATGAGCCTGTCGGCTGCGTTCAGGATAGAGGGGAGAGTATAGTGATTGGGAGGCTAATTAGTAATTAGTTACAGTAAACAAGACTGGAAAGGATCAGGGCAACAAATGAGAGTTTTTGTTGTTTCCACAGTTAAAAAGGGGCAGATTCTAGAGTTGTTTTTGAGGTGCAGGCGGCATGAGCGGGCAAGCCTTTGAATATAGGGGGTAAAGGAAAGATCGGTGTCAAACAGAACACGTGCTGCCTAGGAGTGATGATAGTGCCCCGCACTTAGAGGTAGATAGAGGGTATAACCGAAACCTGTTATGTGCATGTATATATAATATGCATTTTCTTTTAGGAGGATTTGTGCACCTCAGGCTTTACTTGAATCAGATTTTTTGCCACAAACATAACTTTTCATTCATTTATTTAATTTGCTGCAAAATTGCATGAAGGTACAGATAATGGCAAAGTGCTTGGTGGCATTTACACACCATGATTACTTTGAGCAGTTATATACTACAGTAATACAGGTTCACAATAAATCATTTATTTTAGCAAATACCGCCGTAAATTCTCTGCATAAATCTGCACGTACAAATCCCAGTTATGTAGCGCTGAGGACGGTAATCAGAATTTTGGCCTACAGAAATGACAGACACATACGTGACCCAAGCGGCTGTCAATTCATAGGTCATCTTCCTGGTTACTCAACTGGAACGTGTTCCCTGTACGTTGTGCTCTTTGCATTCGCTCAGTGGTCTTCCAGCTGCCCGGCTGTTGTGTAACTACAACTCCCAGCGTGCCCCGTGCTTAGCCCCTGAAACACTTCAAAAGGTCCCGTTGATGACCAGCAAGTGCCCATCAAAAGTAACAGCATCTCCACTGGAATCCTGAGCAGTCCACATGGAGTTGCTGTTACACCTGATACACACTACAGTCTGCTCCCACTGCGTAGATGTCGTAGCCCGCCGGATCGCTCTGCCTTTGTCCCGCTTGTTGACACACCTGTAAAACAAGATCAATAGTGAACACTTCAGATCACAAGTCCGGACGGCCAGTAAGTCACACCCTGCGTGCTGAAGGGTTAACAACTACAAATATACCGCCAACACCCTGCCTTCAGTGAAAAGAAAGCCCACGCCGGGTTGCAGTAGGGGAAGGGTTAACCATCTGTCCCTTCAGCATTGCCAAGTTTACACTTGAGCCTCCGAGATGCCGGTGTCTTATGCATCCGGCGAACCACAAGCTTTAGCAGGGAGTGTTAACCCCTGGTTTGCTGCACCCAGCCTGGAGCTTTGCTGGCTGCTAATACCCGCCTCACATAGAAAATATCGATCGTGGGGGCAGGGCTGCGTCTGAACTTCCAGTAAGCGTCCCGTTAAAGAACCTTACAGTCAGCCTTCCTCAAAAATGAAATAAATGGCCGATAACTGGGAATAACAGCTTGCGTTCAGCTGGGGAGAAAACAAAGGTAAGATAGGGGCCCTTTAAGATGGTAGCATTACAGTATGACTTGTGCAGAGGAAGCGTTTGCTCGCACCGTCTGAAAGAGCTGATAACAGAGAAAAATGCCTAATGGAGGTAGGATAGGGTCAGAATCCCATAGCTGGGTCTGATATCGGCTCGCAAATGGCTGATAACAGGGAGCAGTAGCCTGCACCTAACTGCACAGGTAATGGAGGTGAGCTCAGACATGTTACACGGAGACGTGCATTGAATATGGTTGAATATGGGTCTCAAGGTGCAGTCAGCATCAACGGCCACCTACCTGAGTCAGCGCAGGAGCGAGAAGCGGCACATTCCTCCCTTGACACACCAACACTGAAGACCAGGAAACTGTTTCTCATCTCGTTATTGCCTAGCAATCGTCCTTAGTTTGCCTCCGGCACGATTACCTCCCCGTCTTCATCAGTGTCCCAGCGATTGGCTGCTGTCACGGAAGCGTAGATCCACGCAGCGCACGGAGACAGCACATTGACACGTAAACCCTGGCTGATAGGCTTTATATGCTTAGGGCAAAGTTTTACAAGGGCCCTTATCACCCTCGCCTTTATGGACTCTGATACTGAAGAGAGGAGCTGGCAGATTTCAGCTCGATAAGTTCCAGGAAAGGGTTTGATATATTTAATTTTTTTTTCTTTTTTTTTTTCTTTTTCACCTTCCATTTTTTTTTTTTTTTCTTTTTTTTTTTTCTTAATTGAAGGCTGACTACACATACGGGTATTAAATAATTCAGAGCATTAAGTATATGGGCTGCATTAGATGGAGAGGCGCAGATCAGACTGGTATCTAGATTACCATCAGGAGTGGGGCACCCAGGTCATGGAGTCCAGGAATGACCACGAAATTTGTTTATTTGTACACCAATCTCCTGCCTAATATTGCAGGGGGTCCCCCTCGTGCTGACCTGACCTGGCGAGGCTTTGGCCTCACAGGACCTTCTGAAGGTGTTCTGTGGTATCTTGGGATTAGTTGTGTGCCCATGACTCTGTCACTGGTAGCCCTTCCCGGGACCATTTGTGGTAGGTCCTGCCATTTTAGAGAGAAGCAGCACAGGTTTTAGATAGTGGTTCGACTAATTTCTAAATTCATGACGGATTTGCAGTGCAAATGCACGTAATAGACAAACCAATATGGCAGCCATTATAGTCGTTTCTGAACTTGTCACACAGCTTTTCCAGAGTCCTGAAAGGAAGTCTAAGTATGTGGAGTGCACGACTAGGCAGAAAACGTATGCAGACATAACTGTGATCACTCAGCTTTCCTGTAGGCTGGTGCTCCTAAGATCTGCGTAGAACTGTCCGGTCCAGTAAGGGTGGGTAGGTAGACCTGCCAGGGTTCCAGGTGGTGACCAGGGCTGGTGCAGTGCAGCCATCCGAATGGCGCCTTACCAGTTGCGCATGGTCTAGTCCAGCGCTGGCAGTTTGTTCCCCCTTTTGTGCTTTGATGCCTTCTCTAACTGCATGGAAACCATCAACAGGCTGCTGATGACGGATTTATGAGATCAGGGCTACCCAGCGACTTAGATCATGCGATACCAAGATCGCAAAGTCTCCTTGTAACTTGGCAAGTAATGGTTGTCAGTGTGGTCGCACTGCCGCTCGCGATGTGATGCGACACACTAGTGGCAAAAAATCCAAACTGGCAAGACTTACCTGTGACATGTCTACAACTTAGTTTTTTTGCTTTAGTGCAGGGATCAGCAACCTGCGGCACTCCATCTGTTCTGAAACTACAACTCCCAGAATCCTTCTTTTCAATTCTGTGGGAGTTACAATAACAGTGTGCATGCTGGGAGTTGTAGTTTCAAAGCAGCTGGAGTGCTGGAGGTTGCTGATCTCTGCGTTAGTGTTGCACATTTTAAATTGCAACCAACTTGCGTCCAAATTGCACCCTAAAATAATTGCACAGCTCCAATTCAACAGTAAGCCGCAGACATTGAGTTCTGTTTACCTGTAGTATTCGGTGTGTATCCGGCCTGTCCGCAGTGGGACTGAAGGCTGCCTCCGCGTGCTGTTTGATACGGCTTTTAGCAGTGATTGTTGCCGCCTGGTTTTGCAGGTATAAGCTGCTATATACATGCCAAACTGTGACAAACAGTGAGCTGCCCGTCAGCGGCCGATACACGTGGCCCTATACCCAAAGACTATGTTCTGTTCACACGTGTGCTGAAAAATCAGTGGCAGATCACAAGGGAATCTGCCTCCGGGAACATGCCTTTTCCAGATACATAAAAAAACGCTTTAAAGAAATGACATGCCATTTTTTCACAGCAGCCGTGGACAGACGTGGGACGGTTTCTGGAAGAAAACAACCATGTTTTACTAATCTGAGGCAACCCATTTGATTTTATTGTGTATCACAGGTTGCGCAGTTTAAGGGGTTTTCCGAGATTTTTATTTTTCCTCTGGATAGATCACCAGTACAAACCGGGACTCACTGGTGCTCACAGTAGCGCCACGGCCTTCTGTCTGATCCCCAGGCACAGCGCCGTACATTGAATAGTGGCTGTTTTTGGTATCGCAGCTAAGCCCCATTCATTTCTATGGAGCTCAGCTGCTCCTAGGCCACGTGACTGATGAACGTGACGCCAATGGCCTAGGAAGAGCTGTGAGAAGACCACATTGCTGCTGCGAGCACCGGTGCCTTCTCCTACAGCTGATCCGGGACCCCCACCAATCAGATACTGATATCCTATCCAAAGAATAAGTCATCAGTTAAACAGTACTCATTTAAACTTCCAGCTCCGTACACTGTATAGTTTTCAGCTGGTGCCCAGGTGGGGGTTGCCAGGTGTTGGACCCCACCGATCTGATATCCATGATGTATCCTGGGGAAAACCCCTTTAAAATGTACCCGTGTGTATTTTTCAGGTGCAAATCTGCACCAAAAATCCCTGCGTGGACGTAAAACTGTGCAAGGAAAGAACCATCAAAGAACGTGTAATATTAGCTCAGTCCACTGCACGGGTCCGGAGCGTGTTCAAGCTGCAGTCTGTATAAGACCAAGAGGGATACGTCATGATTCATAAAAGCATTATCCTTTATTAAGTAACGTCCATTAAACGGCTTACGCATTTCAGCCGACTGTAGCGGTCATACATGTGGACGCATTCTCATATAGATCCTGTAAAACATATTTTTGAGCAAAGACAACTGTCTGTCAAGTTCAGTACCAGTAAGAGGATGAACCTGTTTGTGCACTTGTATGGTGTAAAAGTGCAGGAATGCACAGGAATCCTCGCGCTGGGTGTGGCGGGTCAGGAAGACATAATGCCGTATATGTATGAGGGTATGTGTGCACCTGTATGTAGTGAGCAGAAGAAAAAAGCAAACAGCAGGTGGCGCTATACAGATAGATTTTATTAAATAACTCAGTGGTTATGCCCAATTTTTAATTACATGCAATTACAAAAGTATTTGGATCCGGGTGCTGGATGATAAATCTGCTGCACCTGTAGACTGTCTAATCGAACGGTACACCACCTACTTGTGTACCGCATTTTATAGCGCAGATTGTCGGATATAAGCCACACCCATTTTCCAGACGAGTCGCGAAAAAAGTGTCAGTTAATTAATGCGGTGCAAGCCAGTTTTTGCTGCAAATAGTAAATCTCCCGCATAGGTTTTTATTGGAAAACGCACCATTATTACGCAATTATGTTTCATGGAAAATAAGAATTGACACGGTTTCCACGCATCCATTCTAACGGTACGCCATCACTTTATAAGATGGTTATTAACCTTTTAACCCCTTCACGTATGTAGACATAGCTGTGGAGTGCTCCGATGCTCCACTCATATACAGTCAAGGAATAAAGAAAAGCTTATATCCAGGTTTAGCCCTGAACCCGGAGAACCCTTTTAATAATTGTAAGAAATCTCTGAATGTGTATATATATGGCCTGGAAATGCAGAGAATCCCATGCAAGCGTAAATGGGAATAAAAGAAACATGTAAATAATGCACCTACTATATTCTGTATTCAGTGCTTAAAAGGGTTGTTTGGGAATAAATGACATTTCACAGGTGCCCCGCAGCCTGCCTCCACTATGGGAAGATCAAAGGAGTGTTTATCACTTTGCTAAATGGCATTTATCATGTAGAGAAAGTTAATACCAGGCACTTACTAATGTATTGTGATTATCCATATTGCATCCTTTGCTGGATGGATTCATTTTTCCATCTCATTATGCACTGCTCGTTTCCATGGTTATGACCACCCTGCAATCCATCAGCGTGGCTGTGCTTGCTAACTATAAAAAAGCACCAGTCTATGTATATAATTTGATGGAAAAATTGATCCAGCCAGCAAAGGAAGCAATATGGATAATCACAATACATTAATAAGTGCATTGTATTAACTTTTTCTATTTGATAAATGCCACTTGCTGAAGTGACAAAACCCCCTTAATACCGGCTACCCGCAGCTCCGGTCCTGCGCTCTGACTTTCATGTGTCCATCTTATGGTATGTGGCTTTTTACTTATTCCCCAACATGGGCGTGATCATCTACTCATCTACAGCCAATTACTGGATTCAGCGGTGACGTGTCTACAAGAAACACATCACCACTGAAACCAGGTATTGGCTGCAACGGAGCAGATGATCATGCCTGTACTGGGGACGAATTAAACAAGCTGCAGACTGAAAGATTGAGATATGGGAGACGGCGGGTAGTAGGTAAGTATGAATTTTTGCATAGCGGAGGCAGGCTGTGGGAGCCTGGGAAAAGATACTTATTCCTGGACAACACATTTAATGCTGTCTTCCTGTTCCGTCTTGCTGCTCTAAGTTGACTGCAGGCATGCCCAGCAGTGAACTACCTCCTCTGGTTGTCACTACACAGCATGCGCAGCACAGTTTCAGGTATTGTAACTAAGAGCCTCAGAGCAGCATAAAGATGCCTAGTGTAAGTGACAGGAGGGAATACAGGAGAGGTGAGAACTTATTATCTATCACCATTAGGACACCCTGCTTATGACTGTTTTATAGTATAAGGACAAGAGAGAACACATGAGAGGTGAGAACTGATTTTCACCACTAGGACACCTTGCTTATCACTGTTTATAGTATAATAGGAGAGAACACAGGAGAGGTGAGAACTGATTATCTATCACCACTAGAATATCCTGCCTATGACTGTGTATAGTATAAGGACAGGAAAGATGAGAACTGATTAATTATCACCTCTAGAACATCCTGCTTATCACTGTTTATAATATAAGAGACAGAAAATAACATAGGAGAGGTGAGAACTGATTATCACCACTAGAATATCCTGCTTATCACTGTGTATAGTATAAGGACAGGAGAGATGAGAACTGATTATTTATCACCACTAGAACATCCTGCTTATCACTGTGTATAGTATAAGGACAGGAGAGAACACAAGATAGATGAGAACTGATTATCTATTACCACTAGAACACCCTGCTTATCACTGTGCTTTTTAAATGATAAAGGGTTTTTTACTGATGACCTATCCTCTGGATAGGTCATCGGTATCTGGTTGGTGGGGGTCTGACATGCGGGACCCCCACCAATCAGCTATTTTTAGAAGGCCTGTGAGTGCTGCGGCCTTCTCGCAGCCTACCAAGAACAGCTCCGTACATTGTATAGTGGCTGTGCTTGGTATCATGCTGTGCTGCTCCTAGGCCACATGAACGATGAACATGATATCGCTCGGCCTAGGAAAAGCAGAGAGAAGGCCGTGGCTATCACAGGAGCTCTGATGCCTCTGAGGCATAGGTAATCAGTAAATAAAATCCCGGAAAACCCTTTTAATAAATTAGTCACACAATAGTAATAGCATATAATAATCTTTTTAAAGGGGTTCTCTGGGAATTAAAAAAAATTTAAATACTTAAATATTACTTTATAATAAATATATTCCCAAATACCTTTCATTAGTTATAATGGCTTGTTTTGTCTGGGGAGCAATCATCAGGGGAAACAAAATGGCCGCAATCCCATTAGAACACACAAAACCTGTCCACACAGGAAGGCAAATTACTTCACAGCACTGAGGTAAGGAGCTGCCTCATCCTCCTCTCTACCCTACTGGTCAGGGATTATGATTCTGAATACAGCTGCTTTAGCCGTATCTCTGGGGATTATTACAGAGAGGATGGACAGGACAGATTGTGGTAATGTGGGGCTGTGGTAATGGAGACTGCATACAAGCGATGCTGCTCATTAGCCACATCCCCACTTCCTCTCATGTCTCTATCATCTCCATTCCCACAGAGCTTCACCTGTATTCAGGATCATAATCCCTGACAAGCAGAGCAGAGAGGAGGATGAGGCAGCTCTTTACCTCAGTGTTGTGAAGTAACTTGTCCTACTGTGTGATTAGGACAGGTTTTGTGTCTACTAATAGGATGGCAGCCATTTTATTTCTCCAAATGATTGTTCCCCAGACAAAAGAAGCCAGTATAACTAATGAAAGCTATTTGGGAATATATTTATCATGAAGTAACATTTAAGTACTTTCATTTTCTTAATTCCCAGAGAACCCCTTTAAGCTGGAGTCGGTACATTTCTACCAACCCCACTAAAAACTAGCTTCGATTTCAAACTTAATTTGTTGAAGCCGCGACCTACAGAAGGGCGCAGGCACAGACAGGGACAAGATATGCAGTGGAGGCCTGAGGACGTCAGGAGTGGAGGGAGTGGAGAAAAGGCGAGAGGCGAGGAGGGAGAAGAGCAGGGCTCAATTCGAATGGTTACGGGTGGGCTCCGCTGCCAATAGTCGCAGCCCCTTGCATTTTTGATTACAACCTGATTTTAGGGGACAAAAATTAGAGGGAACAGCACATTTGGAAATAGGAGTAGCAAAACTACAGTGCACTGGGAACTGTTTAAAATGCACCGTCATGGTGACAGACTCACTTTAAGATTGACTCCCGACCATAGATAGTTTATATTAGGCATACCAGTCAATAAGCAATTTTGCAAAACCCCCTTTAAAGTCATAGCTGATAACCCCCAGCAGAGTCCCGTCAGTAGACCCCACGAGCGATCAGACGCTGCAGGAAGTAATCCCTTTATGGCCGCTCAGTTTATATTTATGATTCAAGAACCTTTGACAGATCAAGGAGCACACACACAAATATCTACAGATAGCGCAAAGCAAACAGCAGAAGAATACACCCCTGCAGATGACTGTCTGTGCCGGGAAGATCGGGGCGAAGGGTCACCATGAACAGGATCACTCACCCTGCAGGCATCCCCCGAGGACATGGAAGAAGTGCATATATAACCACACCAAGCCCATTACACAATGATTGGGACCATCAAACCCCACCACCACCACTGCCACTGAGAGTATGCAAAGTGTATGGGGGACAAACAATCGTCGTACAGTCACTCCTCCTCCTCCTCCATGCATGTTGTCTCGGCCTCGTAAATGAGCGCCAATTGACTTGTTATATTGTTAACTGGCGCTAAGTTTGGCCCCATATCAGGCCTGGCAAGAGGACCCTAAGAGTTCCCATTTCCCCCTAAATGATTTTTATGTGCTCGTCTTGGCCCACAGCTATTACTTCTGATCCCTGTGACACACACACTCATGCTGGGCACTGCCCGGGTGAGGATACTTGTACACTCAGTAGGGAGAGTATAATAAGCTGGTACCAGACACTTCTGGCGGCGGCTTATCAACCGTGAGAACAAAAGGATCAGACATATTGAATTTTCATGGCATTCTGCATCCAGGACTGTCTCTATACTAGGTTTACTATAGTATATTGTAGCGTGCTTGCATTAGCCATTAGAATGGTGGAGCTGTCGGGGGGGACGTCATCCTGAATGCTGTTCAGATGTCACTTACGTTACCATCCTCCTGGCCGCACAGCAGTCTACATGGCCTGTTCCTCCTGTATATAGCTGTTGTCTAACATCTCCAATCTCTCCCCACAGGCACACTGTCGGTCATGTCATTAAACTGGTGGAGCAGCATGGCAGTGATGTGTGGTGGACGCATCCCATAGAAGAACTGCTTCCTACGTCCGTGCTTCAGAAGGTATCTACATCATCCAGGCACCACCTGCTAGTATTCCCATTTGGCCTCATGCACACGAGCGTATCTGTTTTGCAGCCCACAAATTGCAGATCTGCAAAAACACAGATACCGGACGTGTACCCTCCGCATTTCGCCATTCTGCACGTCCCGCCCTGTGTTAAAATTACCTATTCTTTTCCTAAAAATTGGCAAGAATAGGTCGTGTTCTATCTTTCTTGTAGGGCGACGGAATGGACGTATACCGTAAATGCAGGCAGCACACTGTGTGCTGTCTGCAATTTTTTGCATCCCAATGAAATGCGGATTGGATGCGGACCAAAAAAACTGTTGTGTGCATGGGGCCTTAGGCTAGGGCTACACAGCGACTTTTTGTAGCGCAACTGATTGATTTTAACTAATTGAATGAATTTAGTTAAAATGCTGTCTTGTGGACTGCAGCTGTCATTCAATAGTTAAAATCAATCAGTAGCGCTACATAAAGTCTCAGTGTAGCTCAGGCCTTAAAGTGAATAGGAATGAGCTGCAGAATAAAGCACACAGGCCCGCTGTGGTCCTTTTGTTGTTTGGGTTGCCAAAGGTCCCATTGATTAGACTCCCAAGACTCAGGTATCCCATAAAACGCTCTATAAGTAACTGACTCGCCTGTGTCTCACTCTTCATGGACTTCAGTGGAGACTCATCAGACCCATCAGCCTTCGCTTTCCCAGTCCCACTTATATAAATCATATGAATGTTACTTATACGCAGTGTTTTTTTCTGTTTCTTCCCGTGTTTTCCAGGCTGGCAGCACTGCCAATGCGCTTGATTTTGAGCCGGGCCGAGACGTTTTGGACATCTGGTTTGACAGTGGAACCTCATGGGCCCATGTTTTGGAAGGTATGAGCCTCCCCAGCTTTACGTATCTTTAGATTTGTCAGCAGCGCTCATGTGTCACCTTACAGCAGTTGTTTCCCCACAGCAACTCCAATCGTGCACCATGTAGGTAATCCAATATAGATCAGTGGCATTTCCACGTCTGGCAGTGGTCTCTGTTGCTTTCAGGGCCTGATGGGAGTTGTAGCTTTGCAATAGGTTGCGGACCACTGGATGGAGACCCCTGCCATTGATCTGTTTCGGTTTAACTGCATACTAGGCCATGTTCACATCTTGCTTTTACGATTTCCTATCTATGAAAAAAAGATATTCCCATCCATACAGGCCTACAGTTTTTGGCGGGTGCTAAGCGTACAGGGCCTGTGGATTACTTCAGCAAGTGCATCAGGCGCATGTGCTGAATATGGAGTAAAAATTTAATGGAAATCTGTTTTGACACCATAGACACATCTATTATAGGCGTGAATGTGATTTATTAGTGCCTGTGTGTTCTGGGTTTCTTGGACTTTGATATTGCTGGTTTACACTTAGAATCTGCCATTAATATCAGATTGGTGGGTGTCTATTACCCATAACCGCCACCAATCAGCTGATTGATGTGTCTTGCTGCTCTGAAAAGTGCCGAGGCCTCCTCGTTATTTCCCTGGCATAGCGCCATACTTCTTTTAGTGGTTGCGTCTGGTACTGCAGAGAGCTGCAGCTTAGTCCTATTCCAGTGACCACAGCCCTATAGTTTACTGATGGTCAAAGGGGTTGTGGCATATCGCTAGAATATACCACGAATGTCAGATAGGTGCGGGTCCCACCTCTGGGATCTGCTCCTATGTCCACGTCATGCTCTCCATTCACTTCTATGGGAGTTCCAATAATAGCCGAGGGAGTGCACGTTCGGCTGTTTTTTGAACCTCCATAGAAGTGAATGCAGAACGCACCGTGCATGCGCGGCCACCTCTCCATTCACCTCTATGAAGTAGCCAGAAGTAGCTGAGCCACAGAAGTGAATGGAAGGTGGCCGCTATTGCACGGTACGCTCTCCTACACTTTTCTAGAGATAGGTACGGGTCCTACCTCTGGGACTCCTATCTGACATTAATAGCGTATCCTAGGACTGTGGTGGCTAACCTCCGGCACTCCAGCTGTGATGAAACTAAAACTCCCAAGATATACGCTTCCTTGGCTGTTCTCAGAACTCCATAGAAATGAATGGAGCATGCTGGGAGTTGTAGTTTCACCATAGCTGGAGTGCCGAAGGAATACCCCTTTAAGGGTGCCATGAGTTGGACCCTCACCAATCTTAAATTGATGGCCTATCCGAAGGAGCTTTACACTATCCTTCCACCATCCAGAGAACAGGCCAGCTTTAGTCCCAGTCTTCATAGGAAATTAGATGGTGTCTCCCTATTGAAATTAATGGAAGTTATGGAAATCGACAAGTGAAAGCGCTCCGCAGCCTCCATCTTGGGATCTGTGGGGGTTCCTGCAGTCTGGTGTTCGTATTATTACCAGCTCCGGATATTATTAGGTAGGAACCTTAATGGCTGTAAACCCCCGTCCCTGTGACGCCGCCGGCAGATCGGATTCTAAGTACACATGGTTATGTTTGCTTAATTTTTAACAGGGTAATTGGTGGTTTACGACACCCATATCTGCTGACATGTCCGCTGAGCACTGATATAAAGCAAACAGCAGCTTCAGATTACACATCGGATCTTCTCACATCTTGTCCTGCAGCATTTTGCCGAACCACATGTCCCAGCATATCCTACTGACCAGAGTTGGCATACCACTACAACATGTCCAGAACATTAGGTTGGGTTCACATCGGTGTCACTGTTTTCTGCTCCATACTAGGAAGAGAAAAAGTAAAGAAAATTACAGTGCAGACTATAATGGGGTCCTTTGGGTTCCCTTATAGTGTCTGTCATTCTGCCAGACAGGATGCTGCCCTATTTTGTCCTTCATTTTTCATGGAATTTGCAATGGAGGCTTAAAAAGGGTTTCCAATATTTTTTTTATTTTTTTTTTTTTATTTTTTTTTACTGATGACCTGTCCTCAGGATAGCTCATTGGTATCTGATCAGTGGGGGTCCGACCCCCGCCGATCAGCGGTTTGAGAAAGCATTGTAGCTCCTATGAGCTATTCATTGTTCCTGTGTCCTAGAAACAGCTGGGCCCCATAGAAGTGAATAGACCTGGGCTGCCATACCAAGCGCAACCACTATACAATGTACGGCACTGTGCTTGGTAAAGAGGGCCGCTGGAGCCCCGCTGCCTTCTCAAAGCAGCTGATTGGCGGGAGGTCCCGGGTATTGAACGCCACCAATCAGACACTGTCCAGAAGATAGGCCATCAGTAAAAAAATCTCCCGTGTCAGGAAGAAACCAAACAACACATGTGATCCGCCTGCAGTAAAGAATAGATCGCACCTTACCCGACACATCACGCGTCATTGCTTCGGTTCCCCTGGCAGGGCTCGGTTTACTCGGCAGCAGCGGTGACGTCATGTTGTTAAAATGTGACTGCTGCAGCCAATCACTGGCCTCAGCAGTGCCCCGAAGAGACCAGAGATTGGCTGCAGTGGTCACATGTTGTTGACGTGACATCACTGCTGCGGCCGGGTAAACAGAGCCCTGCCGGGGGAACGTAGAATGATCTGCTGGGTAAGTAATGATCTGTTCTTTACTGCGCTGTCCAGTTTCCCCTTTTAAAGGAGTATGAAAAGTTATGTATGTGCTGTCAATCAGTGCCTCCTGCGCTGCTGCATATTGTTTGGGGGCAGGGTTCTCCAGACTCGCACAGTGAGGGGCGCCTCTAGCATGGGGGGGTCGTCTATCACTACTTTTTGCTGCCCTCAGACAGGGCAGTATGAACCTGATGAGAGTCCCTTTAAATTACTTCAGGCTGATGTTTGTGGAATGTACTTTATGCTTTTAAAAAAAGAAGGCATCTCTGTTTGCTGTCAGTGAATGGAAACATTTATTAATCTGTCCTAGCCAATGATAATTGCACAGGTGCACCTATGTGGTTACACCTACAGAAATCAACCATGAATATTCCCGTTCCTTAACAGCAAGTGGAGATTTTTGAAACAGTAATGAATAGATCCATAAAGTATATTAGGACATTGCATAAGTTTTCATACCCCTGTAAACTCTGTGCATGCTGTGGTACTCCTGTGCATCCCAGAATTGCTGGCTCTGGTCCATAGGGCTAGCTGGGACTTGTACACTACGTGCAGAATTATTAGGCAAATGAGTATTTTGACCACATCATCCTCTTTATGCATGTTGTCTTACTCCAAGCTGTATAGGCTCGAAAGCCTACTACCAATTAAGCATATTAGGTGATGTGCATCTCTGTAATGAGAAGGGGTGTGGTCTAATGACATCAACACCCTATATCAGGTGTGCATAATTATTAGGCAACGTCCTTTCCTTTGGCAAAATGGGTCAAAAGAAGGACTTGACAGGCTCAGAAAAGTCAAAAATAGTGAGATATCTTGCAGAGGGATGCAGCACTCTTAAAATTGCAAAGCTTCTGAAGCGTGATCATCGAACAATCAAGCGTTTCATTCAAAATAGTCAACAGGGTCGCAAGAAGCGTGTGGAAAAACCAAGGCGCAAAAAAACTGCCCATGAACTGAGAAAAGTCAAGCGTGCAGCTGCCAAGATGCCACTTGCCACCAGTTTGGCCATATTTCAGAGCTGCAACATCACTGGAGTGCCCAAAAGCACAAGGTGTGCAATACTCAGAGACATGGCCAAGGTAAGAAGGGCTGAAAGACGACCACCACTGAACAAGACACACAAGCTGAAACGTCAAGACTGGGCCAAGAAATATCTCAAGACTGATTTTTCTAAGGTTTTATGGACTGATGAAATGAGAGTGAGTCTTGATGGGCCAGATGGCTGGATTGGTAAAGGGCAGAGAGCTCCAGTCCGACTCAGACGCCAGCAAGGTGGAGGTGGAGTACTGGTTTGGGCTGGTATCATCAAAGATGAGCTTGTGGGGCCTTTTCGGGTTGAGGATGGAGTCAAGCTCAACTCCCAGTCCTACTGCCAGTTTCTGGAAGACACCTTCTTCAAGCAGTGGTACAGGAAGAAGTCTGCAAGGTAAGAAAAACATGATTTTCATGCAGGACAATGCTCCATCACACGCGTCCAAGTACTCCACAACGTGGCTGGCAAGAAAGGGTATAAAAGAAGAAAATCTAATGACATGGCCTCCTTGTTCACCTGATCTGAACCCCATTGAGAACCTGTGGTCCATCATCAAATGTGAGATTTACAAGGAGGGAAAACAGTACACCTCTCTGAACAGTGTCTGGGAGGCTGTGGTTGCTGCTGCACGCAATGTTGATGGTGAACAGATCAAAACACTGACAGAATCCATGGATGGCAGGCTTTTGAGTGTCCTTGCAAAGAAAGGTGGCTATATTGGTCACTGATTTTGTTTTTGTTTTGTTTTTGAATGTCAGAAATGTATATTTGTGAATGTTGAGATGTTATATTGGTTTCACTGGTAAAAATAAATAATTGAAATGGGTATATATTTGTTTTTTGTTAAGTTGCCTAATAATTATGCACAGTAATAGTCACCTGCACACACAGATATCCCCCTAAAATAGCTAAAACTAAAAACTACTTCCAAAAATATTCAGCTTTGATATTAATGAGTTTTTTGGGTTCATTGAGAACATGGTTGTTGTTCAATAATAAAATTTATCCTCAAAAATACAACTTGCCTAATAATTCTGCACTCCCTGTAGTTCTACACATTGTTGCAGTTACATAGGGCATACAAACCCACAGTGGCATATTCACGGCTTTCCTGTCCCAGGTGGACGCACCCTTACAGCCCCCACAGGGGTTGTCACCCAACTTTCCTAGAGTTCTCCATGGCAGCTGTGTCTAGTGCCGCAGCGGTATGAGGATAGGGGAACGTATCCCTTTGTATCTAGGGGGATTTTCCAATGAAGACTATGGGAAAGCTCGATGACAGGCTGTAATGACAGGAGAATGTAGAGGTGATACGACACTCACCTCTGTAGGGGCGCTGCAATTCCTGTGCTGAGGTTAATACCCTATATTGTCCTTTTATTTTGTATAGACGCAGAGCAGCGAGCCGACGTGTACATAGAAGGGAAGGATCAGCTCGGGGGATGGTTCCAGTCCTCATTACTCACCAGCGTGGCCTCCAGGAACAAAGCTCCTTACAAGTAAGTCCCAGGAAGCAGGTCACCTCCCCCCAAAATAACGTAAGCTACAAGTCTATCCGTTAATTCTGTATCTGTCCATTTCAGAGATACAAAAACGTCTCTCTTTGTTGCGGCAGCCATTTTTGCAAAAGTGACAGCAGGAAGTGAAGCTGTATTGGCTGCCAGAACCAGTAGGAATGGTACAGCCAATATGGCCGCACTTCCTGTTTGTAAGAAAAGTAAACTTCATTACCAAACTTTTTATTCACCAACCGAAACAGTGCAAAGTCCAGCACAGGAGCAGTGTCCTTCACAGTCTTTCCTGTCCGGCCGACCACATTAGATGCCCCCAAACATGGCTGTTGACTTTGATCTAATGTGCATTGCCTGTTTTAAGATCACACTATCTTATAAAATAAAATTTTACCTCGCAGGAGCCTATAAATCAGGGATTCCCAACCTGCGGCCCTCCAGCTGTTGCAAAACTACAACTCCCAGCATGCCCGGACAGCCTACAGCAGGGCATTGTGGGAGTTGTAGTTTTACAACAGCTGGAGGGCCGCTGGTTGAGCATCCCTGCTATAGAGCTACATACCTCTCAGGCGTACACAGCAGTGTGAACGGACCCTTATACATTCGCTCTGCTGTATATAAACTATAGGTTCTCTTTCGTCCTCACATAGCAGCTATCAGCTCTTTACTAATCTGTATTCCTGCCGCCCGACCTTTACTCTTTGGTCAGTCATTGAGTGTTTATATCGGGACGCAGTAATTATGCTGATTATTACCTACATGCCAGACATGAAGGATCAAAATGACTTCACCAATAAAAGCCGTTCAGCTGGAAGTGCCAGGAACAGATAAGAACGTGACTAATACCCTAGTGTAAAGTGGGAGCAAACATGAGGCACATGGACCCCGGTTACTGTGCTTCCTGGGCACCTGGATGACAGGGTGCTGGTTCTACTTGTGGAGACCCATCTAGTGTCTTAAGGGGGTTATCCCATGAATAATGTAAAAAATGGAAATCAGACATCATCTAGTACATGACTATACCTTTCTACCAAAGCTAGAACCAGCCCTGTACCTCACATGGATCCAGAGATCTTCCCATTATTTTCTCAAATTGTTCTGCTAGATTTATTTCAAGCTGGCACCTCGGGGGCATGTCCTTTCTGCTGCAGTTGAAGGATGGCACTGAGCATGTGCTTCCATCTCTGAGCAGGACAAAGAAATTAGAAAAAGAGCAAACAGCAGGTGGCGCTATACAGATAGATATATATATATTTTTAACTCAATAGCCATAATACATTTTTAATTACATGTAATTACAAAAGTATTCAGATCCAGGTTCTGGTTTGAAAACTGTAGAATATTTTTTGTAGGACAGCCCCTTTTAAAATCAGTGCTGTCTGGAAAAAGTATGCAGATGAGCTCTACCCTTCCTTCTGATGTGCATATCCACACATTGTCACCTAGATTTCCTTGAGACCCGAAAAGGTAAATGCCATAGTGTGGGACCAGGGATGTATTGCTGCATAGTACAATCTGGCATTCAGGAGAAAGCGGAATTTACTATTACTGTGGATTTTTTATTTTAAAGGTTATGGACACCTTTGGGGCAATTTTTATTATTGCATTTTACTTATTTTGGGCTAAAAATCATTTCTCACTCATATCATTGGGGGACACAGAAGACCATGGGTATAGCTGCTGCCACTAGGAGGCGACACTAAGCAAGAAAGTGTTAGCTCCGATGCTAACATTAGGGGCTGCCTGGGTGAGAATATGGGTATGTCCAGGTTCAGCTCTGAATCCGGACAACCCATTTAATAGGATTGGGGCTCAGTGTAATTTTAACAACAATTAGCCCTTAGCGCTGGTCCTATTCTGGGCCTAGTTACCATCGCCCTATAGCACTACAGTGGGGCCAGTGGCTCAGTGGATAGGCGGTGTGCTTGCACTACCACTAGCTACATACGTCCTGTAGCATTGTCCTCCCTTCATAAGTGGAGTAGTTAAACTACCAGTATGCGGGCATTTACCACTGGACCCTGTCCGTCCGGTAGCATTGCCTCCTTCAATAGGCGGAGTACTTGCACTACCACTGTATACGGTACAGCCGGTAACATTCCCCTCCTTCCATAGGGGGAGTATTTGCACTTACCTGGATCCCATTCATTCTATATTATTACTCTCTTTTCATAGGCAGAGTATTTGCACTTCCCATGGTATCTTATACATCCTTTAGCATTGCCCTCTTTCCATAGGAGGAGTGTTTACATCACCACTGGATACTGTACAGCCTGTAACATTACTCTCCTTTTCATAGGCGGAGTATTAGCAATACCACGGAATGCTGTACATCCAGTACCATTACCCGCCTTCCACATGTGGACTATCCCTCCGACACCCGGGACCCCCGCCTTCTCACTGTTTACCTCTGGCCCAGTGACGTCACGACTAGTATCAACTGGCCTGGGCGCGGCTAAGCTCTGTTCACTTGAATGGGGCTTTGTTGCGCCCAGGCCAGTTGATACTAGTTGTGACGTCACTGGGCCAGCGGTAAGCAGTGAGGCTGGAGCGCCGCTGCCTTCTCAAACAGCTGATCAGCGGGGGTCCTGGGTGTTTGATCCCCGCAGTCAGATGCTGATGATCTATCCAGAGGATAGATCAACAGTTAAAAGAAACTGCAGAACCCCTTTAAGGTCCTCCTCTACATACCTCTGCTTACCACATTGTCATTTTCCTTGGGGAACACTCTTATGAGGCAAACCCCTTAGCCGTAGGTCTCAAAGGAACGTATTTTTGATCCCAGAGGGACCCTCTTTTCCTACCAGGTTAATCCCTAATTTTTGTGATTTATTTTTATTTTTATTTTTTTGGGGTCGGTTCCACTGCCTTGTTCTATTGCGTCTCTTCTCTCCCTCGAGATCTTTTTCTTGTGAGCCATGGTCATGTCAGACATCCAGGTTCTCTAGCCCTGACTTGTTCATGGTCTTGCTGAAGTGTCCTCCTCTGGCATCCTGGTATGCAGTTCGGGGTTGTTACCTTCTGGTACCCCTATTTCTTCCCCCATGGGAGGCAAGATTCGTCACGTCTGCAGTTCTTTGTCCCTCGGTTTCCAGACAGCATTTTTCAGTTTTTCGTTTAGTTTTTTTCTCATGCCATGTCGTGTCGGTTGATCACTCTAGGGTAGTTTTTTCCTGGAGTACTGATCCTTGGGTATCACTTTAGAAGTTTTCTGGGCCCAGGTTTTGTTTTCTCTCTCCGGTATTCCTGCAGTCGCTCCGTTTGTTCTGGTGACTGACTTGTTTTCTTTCTGGTCCATCTGTGGATATTCTGTAGGGATCGACCGATATTGATTTTTTAGGGCCGATACCGATAATTTGTGAACTTTCAGGCCGATAGCCAATAATTTATACCGATAT
Source organism: Bufo gargarizans (assembly GCF_014858855.1). Taxonomy (NCBI): domain Eukaryota; kingdom Metazoa; phylum Chordata; class Amphibia; order Anura; family Bufonidae; genus Bufo; species Bufo gargarizans. Next base: position 511,055,462 of record NC_058083.1, read on the forward strand.
TCTGGGAATTTTCATTTTTGAAAAAAAAAATAAAAAATCCCACAAATCTGCTGAAAATTAATGTTTATTGTTAATGTGTATTTTTTTTTTTGTAAATCTTTCTTTTTCATTTATATTTAATATTTTGGTGTTTTTTTATTATTTTTTTTGTAACTTTTTTTTTTTAACTAACTTTTAGCCCCCTTAGGGACTAGAACCCTTGTCCTATTCACCCTGATAGAGATCTATCAGGGTGAATAGGAGCTCACACTGTCCCTGCTGCTGTGTGCTCTGTGCACACAGCAGCATGGAGCTTATCATGGCAGCCAGGGCTTCAATAGCGTCCTGGCTGCCATGGTAACCGATCGGAGCCCCAGCATTACACTGCTGGGGCTCCGATCGGAGGAGCAAGGGAGAGGGGATCCTGTGGAGGGGCGCACTGCGACTGGGGTGGGGGGGCCCTATGCGCCACCACTGCTTAATACTGGGGGGTAGGGGGGCGCACTGCGCCACCAATGCTTAATACTGGGGGGGCTTGGGGGGGGGGGGAGGCGCACTGCGCCACCAATGCTTAATACTGGGGGGGGGGGCGCACTGCGCCACCAATGTCTGATACTGGGGGGCTTGGGGGGGCGCACTGCGCCACCAATGAAGCTTAATCTCACATTTATTCATATACAGGAGGCGGGAGCTGCAGGATCACATAGCCGGCTCCCGACCTCTATGAGCAGTAGCTGCGATCCGCGGCACCTGAGGAGTTAACTACCGCAGATCGCAGCTACAGCTCATAGAGGTCGGGAGCCGGCTATGTGATCCTGCAGCTCCCGCCTCCTGTATATGAATGAATGATAGATTAAGCTTCATTGGTGGAGCAGTGGCCATAGCTCCTCCCCTCCTCCTGTTCCCTGTCCTTACATTGGCTGGAGCGGCAGCAGCAGCACAGGGGGAGGAGACACTGCTCCTTCTCCCCTGTACTGCTGCTGAGGGAACACGGAGAGCGCTGACAGCAGCGTGATCTGTGTTCCCCATACACTATCGGAATATCGGCAAAATAGATGCCGATACCGATAGTGTTCAAAATCCTGAATATCGGCCGATAATATCGGTAAATCCGATAATCGGTCGATCCCAAATATTCTGTGTGCTCTCCACTTCTTCCGAAGTCTCCTAAGTCGGGGCTTATGTCCGCTGTGCTGTTCTGTTTCTGTCCAGCCAGGGCCTCTGTGTATTCATCCGCTCTCTGGCCGGCCTTCCTGGGAATGGCTCTTCCTGACCATGTTTTTTGGTGTGTCTTCCCCCTGCATTTCTGTGCGGGGCCTTATGAAAGGTTTTGGAATTATTCTGGTCTTGTTCCCTCCCCATGGTACTGCTCTTTAACGTCCTATGGTCTTCTGTGTCCCCCAATGATACGAGCAAGAAAATAGGATTTTTTTGTGCTTACCTGTAAAATCCTTTTCTCGCTGAGTTCATTGGGGGACACAGCTCCCACCCTGTAAGTACATTGCTGGCTCTCCTTGATGGGTCCCTCCGTTTCTTGATTCTGACCCATCTCCGGTTTTCTTCCTTTTTATTGTGTTCTGTTGGCTTCTCCTGGCTGCTCCTACTGCTTTTGTACAAACTGATTAGCTCAGTGTCTGCAGGAGGGGTGTAGCTGAGAGGAGGAGCTCACACTTTTTTGCTTAGTGTCGCCTCCTAGTGGCAACAGCTATACCCATGGTCTTCTGTGTCCCCCAATGAACTCGGCGAGAAAAGGATTTTATAGGTAAGCACAAAAAATTGGTGTTTATTAAAAGATTTAAACTTTTTTTGTGATACATGCAATTAAAAATCGATCTGTTTGCAAACTGTTTCTCCCGAGTTTCTTCTGTTTGATAAAGAGTTTAGAGTTCGGGAGATCAGACTTAAGGGTTCACATGAGCTGTCAGCTGACAGAACTCAGGAGGGATAGTCTGCAAATAGACTGATTTCTAACCACATGTATCCCAAAAACTGCTTTTAATAAACAGCAATTAAAAAATTATTTTGAACCCGAAATGCAATCTTAACCTCGAACAGGAGAAGGGGGGCTTCTGCTCGTTTTTATTTTAAATACGGTATATAATTTTTAGAATTTTTTTTTAGGTGATTTTTTTTAAAATATTTTTTTTAAAGAACAGCTACATGGGCCATAGAAAAATAGACAGGAGAGGACCCAATTGACCCAATTGTTTTCTAGGCAGGCGCTGTGATCTGTGCAGAGGTCAGGAGGGAGCAGATAAGCAGTGATATAATCTATTGTGAATAGTGAATCATGTGTTATCTACATAGAGGTGTTACTTGTCATTGTAATTCTGCCTGTGGTGATAATGATAAAAACTAGGGCAGTGTGAAAATTGCAGGATTATATGCATTATTTTTTTTTTACATATAGTGATATAGAAAAAAATTAAAATAAAAAAATAACCAAAATCTCTAAAAACAAAACAAAAACAATAGGCCATTTTCTGATGACATGTTTGCTTTAAGGTAAACCCTAAGGGCTGTTTCACACAAGCGGATGCCGTGCGTAACATCCGCTGCGTGAATGACAGCCAAGACCCGCTGCAGACAGCAGAGACACGGAGCATTAACATGATAGATAATGCTCTGTGCCTTCTCTGTGATCTTTTTACTACAAAATCACAGTGAGATAAAGTTGTAACCGTGATTTTGTAGTAAAATGATCACAGAGAAGCACAGAGCATTATCAATCGTGTTAATGCTCCGTGCTTCTGCCTTCTGCAGCGGGTCTTGGCTGTCATTCACGCAGCGGATGTCACGCAGGTCATCCGCTCGTGGGAAACAGCCCTAAGGCCCCTTTCACACAAGCAAGTTTTCTGTGCGGGTGCAATGAGTGACGTGAACGCATGGCACCCGCACTGAATCCTGACCCATTCATTTCAATGTGCCTGTGTACATGAGCGTTTTTTTTCACACATCAGTTCACCGTTGCGTGAAAAACGGAGCATGTTCTATATTCTGCGTTTTTCACGTTGCCCTGGCCCCATAGAAGTGAATGGGGCTGCGTGAAAAACGCATTGCATCCGGAAGCAGGTGCGGGTGCAATGCATTTTTCACTGATGGTTGCTAGGAGATGTTGTTTGTAAACCTTCCGTTTTTATCACGTGCGTGAAAAACGCATCAAAACGCATTGCCCCCTGTGCGGAAAAAAATTAACAAAACAACTGAACGCAATTGCAGACAAAACTGGCTGAACTTGTTTGCACAATGGTGCAAGTTTCACTGAACACATCCGGACCTAATCCGTCACGCTCGTGTGAAAGAGGCCTGAGAGACACTATTACGTTACAGGCCTGAGGGCCTTTATTGGGCCCAGAGCTGTCATGATTTCCCAGTCAGCCCTGGCGATCAGATTTCCATGGACAAGATGAACCCTTCCCTTTTGTGTGTGCTGTGATCATCACTGACTGTGGTACTTTGGGGGTTAAACAGCCAGGATCGGGATGATTTACGCTCCTCGCTTTTACATTTCTTTCAGGAACTTGGTTGTCCATGGCTTCACCTTATCTGAGAAAGGAGAGAAGATGTCTAAATCACTTGGGAATGTGGTGGATCCCGATGTCGTTATTAGTGGTGGAAAGGTAAGAACATTCTCCATTTTTGCAGATTCGCTCTGAAACTTCCCAGTGCCACCTATAGGTGTCCTACTTTGCGGTTCTTCTTGACCCCAAATAGAGTGTGAACACATAGGGTGCCAGCCAGACCAGAGAGTTGGGATGTTAATTGTCTAATGTTTAGGTTGTTTTGCAGGTAGCATTGCCTTCATTTACATTTTTATTAAATAAAAAAAATCTGCACTAAATTTTTAAATACATCTTTATAGTGTTCAGAGGGTTGTCTGAGATTTTATACTGAGGACCTATCAGTATCTGATCGGTAGGGGTCTAACACCCAGGAACCCCCTCCGATCAGCTATTTTGAGAAGCCGCCAGTGCTCCTGTGAGTGCTGTGGCCTTCTCGAAGCTAACCAAGCACAGCGCCGTACATTGTATAGTGGCTGTGCTTGGTATAGCAGCTCAGCCCCATTCACTTCTTCTAGGCCTCATGATACATGACCTGTCATCACTCGGCCTAGGAAAAATAGAGAGAAAGCCATGGCACTTACATTAGCGCCACAGCATTCTCAAACAGCTGATCTGTGTTAGACCCCCACCGATCAGATACTGATGACCTATCCAGAGGACAGGTCATCAGTATAAAAATCTTAGAAAACCCCTTTAAATTATAAAATTCTGGCTACCTGCAGCCCTGCGCTGATAAATGGCAGGAAAAGTCTAAGGCATATTGGTACACCATAGACTTTTTACAAGGTGCGGGCGCCCACAGAGAGGGCTCTGAGTGCCGCCTCTGGCACCCGTGCCATAGGTTCACCACCACGGATTTAGAGGGATTCCCCAGGAATCAAACATTGGTGTCTGTTGTTTGATCATCAGGATAAAGGGGTCATGACGCCGCAGCATATCTACAAAGGTGGACAACATTCCATGTAAAGAAGAATCCTCCTTTTAAAGGGGTGTTCGGGAGTTGAAATATGGATGATCCATTCTCAGGAAAGGTCATAAGTACCAGAGGTCGCTCTGATATTGGTGAACTCTCCTGTGGATATGATATCAATATGTTAACCCCCCCACCTCCCAAAAAAAAAAAAAAAAAACTTTAGCTCTTCTACACAGCAAAATTAATAGTATGGAAATTATGACTAGGAAGTCATTCAAAAGGACTGGCCAGGGCGCAGAGTACTGGCAAAATGGCGCTGTAACATAAAATATGCTTTAAAAGGTTCCACAATATTTTACTGATGACTTACCATCTGATCGGTGGAGGATCAGTCACCCGGGACCCCGCCGATCAGCTGTTTGAGAAGGCACGGGCGCTCCTGTGAGCCCCGCGACATTCCCTCTGCTCACCAAGCACAGCGCCGTACATTGTATAGTGGTTTTGCTTGGTACCGGGCTCTGCCCCATTCACTTCTATGGAGCTAAGCTGCGCCTAGACCATGTGACCTATGAACGCGTTGTCACTGGCCTAGGAAAAGCTGGCAGATGGCCGAGACGCTACTGTGAGCATCGGTGCCTTCTCAAACAGCTAAACGGAGGTGGCCCCCGGGTGTCGGACCCCCAGCAATCAGATACTGATGACCTATCCAGATGTTAGGTCATCAGTAAAAATATCTCAGAAAAACCCTTTTACACGATTTCTAGATTAAATTATTTTTTCTGATAGGACCAGACTGTAAAATGCCGGATTATAGAATTCTCCTGCTCCTTTCGAGATAACTTTTTTTTTTTGTTATGTAGGACAAAGTAAAGGAGCCGGCCTATGGAGCAGACGTCCTGCGGTGGTGGGTAGCTGAATCCAATGTCTTTACAGAAGTAATGATTGGTCCGACAGTCCTGAACTCGGCGCACAAGGACATCAACAAGGTAACGCCCCAACATAGTGAGGATTGCTGCCCAAACTTTACAAGTGGTGAGCCATTTATAGCTGCATATAGATTGCCCCCTAGTGGCAGTATATGTGTAGGAGAACAAAGCAAAGGTGTTACGTACTACAGAAACCAAGAACCACCGGTCAGACCCGTCCACAACCTGCTGAGATGGCTGCCGTGGAGGACAGGACTGCCCAGTAACTAGGATTAGCTGGAGAAAGCTGCAGGTCAATCAGAGTCAGGGCGCGGAGGGTTCAGTAGGGTAGTGATCACCGGTGGTTGTAGATAAGCCATCGGATAATATAACTTATCTTTTATATTACCATAACCCAAGGTGAAGGCCTGTCATGTTATCATATACCAGGTTACATACTATTCTATCTGGACTTCCTCAGTGTTTAGTACGGGTCTGATCTCCAGGATCCCTAGTGATCAGCACAATGATACAGGCACAGCTGCTGGAACTGATCCCTATTTACGTGAATGGGACTGAGCTCTAGTGCCAAGCACAGCCATGTTCATACGTACCGTACTGTGCCTATGTTACCAGGAAATCAAGTGGCTCCTTCCTTGTGCTCATTTTGGGGTTGCCAGGCATCCCCAGGATGGGGCATGTTAAAAACCAAACAGCCTGATCTTTATCTCCCCTGACAACTGTCATTTGTGAAAGAGACAGGAGTCCTCCCTACATAATAAATGTTCAGCCGACATTCATCTAATGTGTGTGAAAGTGTAACTCTGGCCAGACACTTAAAGGGACACTGACAGCCCCAATTAGCATATTTAGGTATATATACGTGAGTACAGGTCTTATAAAGTCTATTAAAATGATCTAAGTATCCCCCCTGTCCACCTTATAAGTACCAAAATATAAAGTTATATAACCTGCTTGTCCGGTCACCAATCTGCCCAAGGGGCGGCGTTTCATCACAAAATGCGCCCAGCCAGCCGCTCCTAACTGCCGTTCTGAAGCCCCGCCCAGCTCATCAATATTCACTTAGCTGGGCGGCGGCTACAACTCTCCCGACTCAAGTGCCCGGCGCATGCGCATAAAGCAGAGGCTGCAGCACTTGAGTCCGGAGAGTTGTAGCCGCCGCCCAGCTGAGTGAATATTGATGAGCTGGGCGGGGCTTCAGAACGGCAGTTAGGAGCGGCTGGCTGGGCGCATTTTGTGATGAAACGCCGCCCCTTGGGCAGATTGGTGACCGGACAAGCAGGTTATATAACTTTATATTTTGGTACTTATAAGGTGGACAGGGGGGATACTTAGATCATTTTAATAGACTTTATAAGACCTGTACTCACGTATATATACCTAAATATGCTAATTGGGGCTGTCAGTGTCCCTTTAAGGAGTAAAATTGCAAAGGTTGAATGTGGTAGAGACGCACATACGTCACCATTAAAGGAGTTCTCCGCTTTGAAAAATCTCTACTCATTAAACAAATCACAGAGTTTGCTGCTGGAACCCTCAGTGATTGGCTGTAATCTGCGGGGAAGTGTGTTCAGTTTTCTTACTGCACCACCACAGGGATTACATGGTGCCAATTGATATCAGTAGATTGTCTTTAAAAGGGTGCATTAACACAGCCGTATTTTGGGCAGATGGTTTATTTTTGATTCTTTTGCGGATTGCACGCAGACCCATTCATCTCTATGGAGCCACAAGAGATTCGGACAGGATAATATCCGTGTGCCCTCTGCATCCTTGCTGCCGAGCCGCATCCGCATATTACAGAACATGTCTTATTCTTGTCCGTTTAGGCCGTTTTTCAATGGGGCCCGTGGAGGGTGCGGGATGCAGATGGACCGCAAAACGTATACAGTCACGTGACTCTGTATCATCCTGCAGGTGCGGAACACCGTGCGATTCATGCTGGGTAACTTGTCTGGATTCAACCCTGACACGGACTCCGTCCCTGGACCTGAGATGTATATCATAGACCAGTATATGCTCCATCTGCTTCAAGACTATGCCAGCAAGGTAAGCAGAGAGCACGGTGCTGTGTATGACTCGCTGCAGCCGAGATCAGGCACCCCTATTGTCCACATTGCTGGTGGTCTCAGGGGTTGGACCCCCACTGATCACTTTTTTTTGCCATAAAAGATTATAGCGGAGTAAAGTCTCTGCCTCTCGTCAAATATTTGGTGTGTTCCTTTTCCCATTGCTATTAAAGGGGCACTCCTATTAAAAAAGGTAATGAGATGTTTGCAAGTTTCCTGTACGTTGTGCAGTTTCTGCTGCCTGTACATACTGTTACCGTAAAGGCAGAAAAACATGGCTGCATTTTTATAAAAGCAGCTCCACACGTCCACTGGTTACGTGTGGTATTGCAACTTAACAGCCTTCATCTCAATGGAGCTGAACTGCAGAACCAGACTGAATCCATGGACCGCTGTGGCACTGTTTCCGTGTTTCCAGTAGAAAGCTGCCTTGTTTTTCTCATCCTGGCACTTCTTAGAGCTACTACTCAAAAGATTCAAGCAAATAGCAGCTTCTGTAATGACATTTTTATTTAAAGGGTTTTCCAGCAAAAATCTAAACTTGTACATCCCTCGCTCATTCCCTTCGCTGCCGTCCAACTTCTTGTTGACTGACCAACACAACAGAAAATGGCTGTGAATGCTGCTCACTGGCTGCAGCGATGACCAGCCTCAGCCGGTGATTAGCTGCAATCCCAGCCATTTCCAACCATGTCAAAAAAAGGGGCAGGAAGTGGAGAGCGCCATTGGGACAGTAACAGCTGGGGATGAGCGTAAACATTCTGTTATTTTTTTACCACGTGGAGCCTAGGTAAAAGTATTTTCTTTGCACTGGAATACCCCTTTAATGGCCAGAGTATTGGCTCCAGTTTCCAAGAATAAAGAGACTTCTTGGTTACACTTAAAGAAGAACTCCAACATTTTATTTATTCTAGCAGTGTAATTTGTCTCATCCCAACTCAGTTGCATCCATAAATCTGAAACCATCATTATGGGCTGCTGTATCATGTGATACCCAGTTCAGACCTTGCTCTCCTATGTAGACATTAGGGTAAGTCTTTCCTGTGTGGCTGACTTCCTGTGAACTACTATATTACTTTATCACCTATAAACTCCTCCCGGCTGCTCACGGATACCTCCTCTTCCCCCCCAGCCCCTTGTTCTTCTGTATGTCCCTACATGTATAGAATGCTGATGAAGATATAATTTCTGCCATATCTAAGAGACTATGAGTGCAGAGATATTTTAGATGATTCCATGCAAAATATACTGTGTGTGTGCTGTGTGCAGAGTCTCCAGTGTATCCTATGAGATTTAGCTTCACACTGCTTTCCCCTGAGTCACCCTGTCTGTGTGCAGAACCTCCAGTGTTTCCTGACATGCAGCTTCACTTTGCCCTTCCTGCCTCCTGCACATTTGTCTCTGTCCTGCCAGAGGCATGCTGGGAAATGTAGGAGCCATTTCTGAGGGAAATGCAGAATCAATATGGCAGACAACCCCTAAATGGCACATCTACTGAAACAGAAACAGGTATGCACTAAGCGAGAAAAAAAATATTGGAGTTCTTCTTTAAGTTCTTCCCAGTCTCCTCCTCCTGCTGCAGTTGAAGCTGAAAAGTGGAGCTTAGGGGGGGATCTGAAATACACAGCCAGGCACTCTTCATCAATGCCTTACAGACAGTTGTGGTCACCTAGGCAGAATGGAAGACCCACAGGATGCAAGGGGCATCTTAAAGAGGAGCTGTCACCTCGCCAGACATGTTGGTTTTAATAACTACTTGCATTTCCCATGTAATAATTCTGGAGCATCTTTTCTTATTACTCTGTTGTGTCATTTCTCTGTTATTTCTTCTAGAAGTTTATGAATTGTCAGCAGCATGCAGTAAAGGTACAGCTGGGTGTTGCCAGTTGTGGGGGGGGGGGTCCCCACACAGTGTGACACTAGCAGCACTGATTGGACAGAGTCAGACACACCCGCTGCTAGTAACATCCAACAGTACCTTCACTGCAGACTGCTGGCAATTTATTTGGAAACTTCTAGCAGAATAATACAGGAATGGCGCAACATAGTCATAACAATAGATGCTCCAGAATTCTTATTACATAGGGATGCAAGTAGTTACTAAAACAGATGTCGGGAGTGGTGACAGATCCTCTTTAAAGAGCACCTGTCAGCATTATTAACCTATTAAACCAGGCGTACTGCCTGGTAGGGTTGATCATGCTGGTTACCACAATATTTTTCTTTTGTTTTTAGGTTGTACCGCTGCAGAGATATAATTACTTTTATATTTATGCAAATTGATTAGCTGGAGCACTAGGAGCACCGCTTCAGCTACAACTCTATGCTCAATACACTCCTCCTAATACATCTCATCTTGCCCTGTCTTCTGGCGACTGCGCTGTGGCTCACAAACTCGGCGCTCTATATCTGCTGGAGCAGAGCAGGGCAGATTCACGGTGCTCAGGCGACAATGGCGTCATTTCACCAAGAAGTGGAGATGCTGGTGGCTTCAGAGACAGAGGAGAAACGCTTCCGGGTGGAATGACATGGCGGCCTGTAGACTGTGAATCTGTGCTGCTCAGCAGGTACTAGAAGACGGGGCAAGACAAGATGTCATGCCTTGTCAATCGAACATGAGGGAGGAGTGTATTGAGCACCAGGGAGATGATGTAGTGGTGCTCCTAGCACTACAGCCAGACCCTCTGTGCACCATCTAACTAATTAGCATAAATATAAAAATAATTATAGTTTTGCAGTCAGAGCATTTAGAGCTATTTTATTTATTTTTTTAGGTAACTGAGGCCTACAAGAATTATGAGTTTGGGAAGGTCACTCGTCTGCTGGAAGCCCTGGTCACCAGAGACCTGTCCAGCTTTTACTTCAGTATAATCAAAGATCGGTAAGTCTGTGACTGTCCATTCATCTTCCTGATGTCCAACACTAGATGTCGCTGTTAATCCTCTCTCTGTGTAAATGTGCCGCCTGCAGGCTGTACTGTGAAGAAGAGAGAGACCCTAAGCGTCGCTCATGTCAGACTGCGTTGGCGAAGGCCTTGGACTTAGTGGTTCGCTCATTCGCACCAATTCTTCCACACCTGGCTGAAGAAATATTCCAGCACCTGCCATATAGAAAAGGTATAGAAAGGGATATTTAAAGAGGACCTCTCACCGCTCCTGACATGCCTGTTTTAATAGCTTCATGCATTCCCCGAGTAATAACAATTCTGGAGCATCTATTCTTATGGCTCTGTGTTGTGCTGTTCCTTTATTATTTCTACTAGAAGTTATGGATGAATTGCTAGCAGTCTGCAGTAATGGCACAGGGGGTCAGGGCTCCAGATGGCGACCAAAATGGTCGCCAATGCGACTTAGAATTGTGAAATGGCGACAAGACTTTGTAGTCTTGTCGCCATTTGCGCCTAGACCCTCCGCTGCTCTGCCGCTTTAAGAAGATCGGCATTTTATCCAGCAGGCAGAAGGCAATCCAATAACAGAGCTCTGCACAGTGGATAGAGCTCTGTTAGAGAGGAGGCTGCTGATTGGTCTTAGTATTCCCGGGCTGCCCTGCCATTGGCTGCTCATCTCACCCCGCCCCCATTCTCCTGTGCTGAACACAGCAGACGCTTGATCTCAGTCAGAGTAATGAAGAAGACAGGGAGCCGCGCCATGCGGACTGCTCCATAGAACGGAGGTCAGCTTGAGAAGGAATAATTAACAATCCACAAAGAGACAGTCACTCACCCCTGCGCTGATAAAGGCTAATCCTTGTCTTTACAACCCTGATAACACTCAGGGGGCCCGCTGCTGGTGCTCCGTGTGAGCTCCCTGCCTGGGCTCACAAACATTCTTAATAAGGGAATAAAAGGGTTAATAGGAGCCCGCACTGGTCAAGACACTAAAAAGCCAGTGAACCATATCTCTTTCAATAGTCTGCTTAGTAGGAGGGGAGGTTATCTCCTAAGCACGGACTTTTGAAAGAGATATGGTTCACTGGCTTTTTAGTGTCTTGACCAGTGCGGCTCCTAATAACCCTTTACATACTTAACATTAGCAAGTGGCGAGATGACTGCTGATCACCCCCCCACTTGCTAATGGCTGCCGCTGCCCAGTATCCCCCCCCCCCCCCTAACTTTCTCTGCGCATCTCCAATTTTATGCTGAAGTGTTGGGGGGGGAAAGACACCTTTTCTTGTGAGCCTGATAAGTGCAATTGTGACCAGATCCATCAGTTGCCGCACGTGTGGCGGTATTGAGGGAGCACTCCGCCATTTGTACAGCCTACAATGTACTCCAGAGCTGCACTCACTATTCTGCTGGTGCAGTCACTGTGTACATACATTACTTATCCTGTACTGATCCTGAGTTACATCCACCCCAGCTGCAGATTGCATCGCTACGCTCCTTACTCTTTGCAGTCTCCGGTCTGACACAGTCCCGCCAAGTGCCAGAGTCTGCTAAAAACAACTCAGCGCTCCAGATGGCGACTAAAATGGTCGCCAATGCGCCTTAAAATTTGCAGATGGCGATAAGACTTTTTAGCCTTGTCGCCATTTGCGACCAGGCTGCCGCGCTGTAGCTGGATATTGTGGCGGGGCACGGGCATAAGTGACGCGCTGTCATCTCAGACTCCTAGAGAAACAGACAGGAATGGAGCGGAGCTGAAGTAAGTGTCCATGGTGCTGTAACAGGAAGAGGCAGAGCCCACAGTCATGACAACTTAGCGGCGGCCTCGCTTTTTGGCAGTGTCGGGAGAAGCTTTCAGCCGGGGTGTGTGAGGTAGGCGCTCTTAGCGGGAAACTCTGTTGTTCTCGGGGCTGCTGTGTGAGTGGCACTGGTGTTCGGGGAGCAGGGCAGAGCCAAAATGAGCGCAGCCGATCGGGAGATCATCCGTATCGCTAAGAAGATGGAGCGGATGGTGCACCCGCCGGGCCTTCTGTGCCCGGCGGGTGAGGGGGAGCTGCCTGCTGTGGGCTCACTGAGGACGACTTACCTGCGGCCAGCGGGAGTCACCTGAGGACAAAGCAGGCTGACTGCAGGAGCTCTGCTCTGGGCCCTCAGGTCCTTCTCGGGTGGTATCAGAAGTGCCCCCTGATGCAGCAGAATACAGGCTGCTGTGAATGGAGGGCTGTATCTGAGGCATCAGGGTGACCAGCCTCACATAGGGTACTTTCACATTAGCGTTTTTCTTTTCCGGCATAGAGTTCCGTCACAGTTATACCGTAATTACATGTATTTTAAATTTGGCGACTAAAAATGTAATTTGGCTCCTAAATTTTTCAGGTTAGGAGCCAATGGCTCCTTGATATTTTTTTTAGTCTGGAGCCCTGGGGGTGTATACCTGCACAGACTCTCTCTATCCAATCAGTGCTGCTGTTTTCAGACTGTGCAGATACACCCCCCCCCCCCCCCCAAACTTGTTATCACCCCTCTGTACCCTTACTGCAGACTGCTAGCAATTAATTCATAACTTCTAGTAGAAATAATAAAGGAACGGCACAACCTAGAGCCATAAGAATAGATGTTCCAGAATTGTTATTACTTGGGGAATGCATGAAGCTATTAAAACAGGCATGTCAGGAGCGGTGAGAGGTCCTCTTTAAAAGAAGGGGGGGGGGGGGGGGGGATCTTCTGAAAAATAAAGATTGTTCAATGGTTTGTACAGGATTTGAAATGGCTGCAACCTTCCACAAACAGCGCCGCACCTGCACATGGGTTGCATGTTGTCTTTTAGCTCATTACTATTGCAGTAAATGGGATTGAGCTGCAGTACCACACACAACCTGTGGACATGTGTGGCACTGCTTTTGCAAGGAACCTCTCATGTTTTCTAACCTATAAAAGCCTTTTAAATTGAATGTTCATCTTTTAACACTCCTCATTAGGTCAAATGTTTTATACATTTTTTTTATAATCTTTAGTGGTCATAGATCCAATTTTCTGATACAGAGCTCCAGATCGACATAGCGGTATCGTATACCATGCCACCACTAGAGGGAGCTTACTGCATACAAGTGGTAACATATAACATGCTGCCTGACTGCAGCCACCACTAGAGGGAGCATACTGCATACTAGAGGTAACACATACCATGCTCTCTGCCTGCAGCCACCACTAGAGGGAGCTTACTGCATACAGGCGGTAACCTATATCATGCTGCCTGACTTCAGCCACCACTAGAGGGAGCTTACTGCATACAGGCGGTAACCTATATCATGCTGCCTGACTTCAGCCACCACTACAAGCGGTAACATATAACATGCTGCCTGACTTCAGCCACCACTAGAGGGAGCTTACTGCATACTAGCAGTAACGCATGCTCTCCACCTGCAGCCACCACTAAAGGGAGCTTACTGCATACTAGCGGTAACACATACCATGCTTTCTGCCTGCAACCACCACTAGAGGGAGCTTACTGCATACAAGCGGTAAGGCATACCATGCTGTCTGTCTGCAGCCACCACTAGAGGAGCATACTGCATACAAGCAGTAACATATAACATGCTGCCTGACTGCAGCCACCACTAGAGGGAGCATACTGCATACAAGCGGTAACATATAACATGCTGCCTGACTGCAGCCACCACTAGAGGGAGCTTACTGCATACTAGTGGTAATACATACCATGCTGTCTGCCTGCAGCCACCACTAGAGGGAGCTTACTGTCTACTGTGCTATCACGTATAAACTGTATGCAGTAAGTTCTTCAGCTCCCCCTAGTGGTGGGTGCAGGCAGACAGATTATTATGCATTAGAAAGAAACAGCTACAACTGAGGTAAAGATTATTAGGCCCCTTTCACACGAGCGAGTATTCCACGCGGGTGCAATGCGTGATGCGAACTCATTGCGCCCGCACGGAATCCTCACCCATTCATTTCAACAGGGCTGTGTACATGACCATTGGTTTTCACGCAACGCTGGCCCCATAGAAGTGAATGGGACTATGTGAAAATTGCATCGCAAGCAAGTGCGGATGCGATGCGTTTTCCGCGGATGGTTGCTAAGAGATGTTTGTATACCTTCAGTTTTTTATCACGCGCGTGCAAAACGCATTAAATCGGATTGCACCCGCACAATAAAAACTGAACAACTGAACGTGATCACGTACAAAACTGAATGCCCTTGCTTGTGAAATCGTGCATTTTTCACTGAATGCATTTGCAACGCATCCGGACCTAATCCGCTCGCGCTCGTCTGCAAGGGGCCCTAAAGAAACTAATCAGCACAGAGAGTCTGAGTTTTCAACCTGTTTAGATTGAAATGGTGATCAGAGAGGGACATTCATTAGGCCTATTTTCAGACATTTCAGACCAATAGAAATTGCATAAATTTTTGTTTGTCTGTTTAGATGGTGACAGTGTTTTTCGAACCGGGTGGTATGTGCCGAATACTGTGTGGAAGAAGCCGGGCTTGGTGGAAGCCATAGAGGCTGCTTGTTCCATGAGGGATCTTTTTCTTGGAGCAATACCCGGCAAGAACACAGTGGAGCACGAGCTCTGCGTCGTCATTGAGCCTGGCCTGCTGTTTGAGCTAATGGAGGTAAGAGTCTAACTGCATCAGCGTTTCATCGTGTAGGTACTACAACACCTAGCATGCACTGCCATCGTAATATTGTCAGAGTGCTGGGAGGTGTAGCGATTATCTAGTGTGTATGGTGCCTGGTGGACCATCCCGACATCAGGGAGACTGATTGATTGTGCTTGTACCTGTCTAATCCCTTTACTTCTCTTAAGATAAGCGGTGCTAGATGTTTTTAACGGCCACCTATCACATGGGACTTAGGCTACTTTCACACTCGCATTTGGTGCGGATCCGTCATGGATCTGCACAAACGCATCTGTTCAGAACTGATCCGTTTGTATTATCTTTAACATAGCCAAAACGGATCCTTCTTGAACACCATTGAAAGTCAATGGGGGACGGATCAGTTTTCTATTGTGTCAGTGAAAACTGATCCATCCCCATTGACTTACATTGTGTGTCAGGACGGATCCGTTTGGCTCAGTTTCATCAGGCGGACACCAAAACGCAGCAAGCAGCGTTTTGGTGTCCGCCTCCAAAACGGAACGGAGGCCAAACGGATGCATTCTGAGCGGATCCTTATCTATTCAGAATGCATTAGGGCAAAACTGATCCGTTTTGGACCGCTTGTGAGAGCCCTGAACGGATCTCACAAACAGAAACCAAAACGCCAGTGTGAAAGTAGCCTGACACGTTTATGGTGGAGTCTGCTGCGTTGTGTACCCTAACCGTTCCTTATGGAAGTCTGCCATCATGAACCTCTAGTTTCTGTATCTCAGACTCTGCAGGTGGAGGAGACATCGAGCACATCTCAGCTGAACGAGTTGCTGATGGCATCTCAGACCAGTCTGCTGACCGAGGTCCCAGTGGATCTTTCTGCAGATGCCACAGTCCTTAAAGGGTCCTTCCTCATCAACCTAGAAGGTAGGAGCACGCCACCTTTAGAGATGTCTGTGCATTCATCACTTTGATGCAGATTATATTAGTTTAACCTGTCATTTTCCAGGCGGTGACATCCGTGAGGAGGAGGCATATAAAGTCATAATTCAGCCGAGTACCAAAGAACGCTGCCCACGCTGCAGAAAGTATACCACCAAATCTGCCCTCACCCCCTGCCCCCGCTGCCTGGAGGCTATTGCCGGAAAATGGGGCCAGTAGCCTTGTGGCTGCCACGCTGCAGGTGCCTTGTGTCTCCTCGACCTGCTGGGAACTGACAGTTGCCGTCATCTGCCTGGCCGGTGTAGATGCATATACTAAGTATGTGCTGATTATTTACAGGAGAGCTGCTCTCATAGTCTGCACGATTCTGGATTATTAGACTTTTTCTGCAGCATTGTGATAGCTAAGTGGGAAAATTTTACATTTCCATAGCAACCTGTCACAAGGCTATATGACTGATGAAAGTGACATCACAGGCCAAGAGAGACCATGCCCTCACTTGAGGGCCACAGCCCTTTCCAATAGCTGATTGCCTGGAGTCAGACCCCACCTGAGGATAATTCATGTACTTAATAGGTTAAAGAGGCTGTCCGGGCTTTTACTGTTGATGGAGATACTTATGGACTAATTTTGCCCGTATGTTCATGGTACTTCAAAGGGGTTCTCCGGGCTTTTACTATTGATGACCTATCCTGAGGATAGGTCATCAATATCAGATTAGCGGGGGTCTGACACCCGGCACCCCTGCCAGTCAGCTGTATGAGGAGACGGCACATGCAGTCTCCCTTCCCGTCCACTGCTGCTGTTTATAGTCTTTGCCACAGACCGCAGCGGTGAACAGGAATAGCCGTCTCCTCATACCGCTGATCGGGGGGGGGGGGGTCGCACCCCCACCTATCTGATATTGATTACCTATCCTGAGGATAGGTCATCGATAGTAAAAGCCTGGGAAACCCCTTTAAAGTACCATGATCATGCGGGCGAAATTACTCCATAAGTATCTCCAATGAATATTCATGCGGTGTACTGATCTCCATAATGAGCCCCAGCCCTTAGGATTCCTTTCCTAGGTGGCACTGGGCATCCACCCCTAGTGAAGACTCTATTATCGTGTGTACCCCAGCAGGGGGCAGTTTTGAGCCCACTTCATTTAGTGTTCCGACAGCTTATAGTATGATCTGACCCATCTTTATATGTCAAGAATCCTAATACAACTCATGGATGTGACTGACCTCTGTAAATGGGAGAATCGGTGTGAACCCCCCCTCCCTACACTCCATGACCACAGAAAGACCCAGATGATCCTTCCCAGTTCTGCTGACTGGGTGAAAGGGACCATGTGATACACCATGTGACTCCACAGAACTAATAAATGCTTTCTTTTCTGCACATATTTTTCACTTCAGGGCTGTTCAGTGGATGCAGATACACTAACACAGGGATACTTCACCTGCCGCCCTCCAGCTGTTGCAAAACTACAATTCCCAGCATGCCCTAATACAGTGATGGGGAACCTTTTAGAGACCGAGTGCCCAAACTGCAACCCAAAACCCACTTATTTATCGCAAAGTTCCAACACGGCAATTTACCCTGAATACTGCAGTCCAATATGGAATATCTTCCATATACTTTATTATTCAGCTATAATAGCCTGCCTACATTCAATGCGCTGTCTGTGCAGTTCATAGTGCTCCCTGCGCTGATGAATGGCAGGAAAAGTCTGAGGCATATCGGTACATCATCAATTTTTTTTCAGTGTGCGGGTGCCCACAGAGAGGACTCTGAGTGCCGCCTCTGGCACTCGTGCCATAGGTTCGCCATCACTGCCCTAATAGATGTAGGCTGTTCAGGCATAATGGGAGTTGTAGTTTTGCAACAGCTGGAGGGCCACAGGTTGGGCATCTCTGCCCCAATATGACACTATTAGGGGATTACACTGACAGGTTCTCTTTAAATCATGTATGTACCCACAATGCATCTGTGGTAGATCTCTCCCATACTGACTGGTGGAATGTGGGAAGCTGCAGTGTAATGGGAACATCCTATGAAGTCGTTTAATCCATCAGGACAAGATCTGACCACAAACCCGCAGGAGATCCAGAAGCTTCCAGTAAATGTACAGTTGGTAATAAAGCACTTCCAGCTCTGGCACATTATATATATTGTGAAGGACAGAGAATGTGCGCAGCGCAGAAGTGAAATAAATTTTCTTGTATTTTTTTTTTTTAAATTAAGAATAGTGTGATTTTTATTTTTTATTTGTTTTGGTGCAGTTACCTAAAGGAAACTTCTCCAGGCGGGAAGGTGTGAACGGAGATGATTGTGTCTGTAGGGTGAGGCTACACTGTGACTTTTTGTAGCGCGGCTGATTTATTTTAACTATTAAACTACAGGTGCAGTCCAAATTAAAGCAATCTTGTGGACTACAGCTGTAGAAACAATTAAAATCAATTAGTCGCGTTACAAAAAGTCGCAGTGTAGCCCAGGCCTGATGCCTCTTTCACACGGGTGAGTTTTCGATCCGAGTGCGATGCGTGAAGCAAACACACAGCATCCGGACTGAATCCACGCATTATTTCTGCGTTTAGGAAAAATCGCTGCATGCTCTATATTCAGTGTTTTTTATGCAGTTTTGGGTCCATAGAAGTGAATGGCGTTTGCATGAAAAACGGATGCAATGTTAATTGCGGACAAGAAAAGGCATTTTCTATGAGAGTGCCGGCAATGTGCGGTCCGCAAAACGTGGAACGCACATTGCTGGTGTCTGTGTTTCTCGTACTTTTTTCCATTGGGGGACACAGACCATGGGTATAGCTTAGAGGTATTAGTAGGAGGGACACTATGCAAATACAAAAGAGCTCCTCCTCCTCGGGCTATACCCCCTGACTCCACCAGGAGAAGCTCAGTCTTTGCTTAGTGTCTGGTGAAGGAGGTTGACACTCTGATTCTACTCCTTTTTGTTATTTTTATTCTAGATGGGGACTCAGGTCGGCATGGCGCCTTCCTGGTCCCACGTGGAGTGCCCGCCGCCGTCTTTAGGACGTTGCCTGGCTGCCTCCATTTCCCCCCAAGAAGATAAGTGGTTCCGGGCTCGACCTGTTAGCTCCGGCATCCCACCAGCTCCTGGGTCACCTGCTGCTGCCCTCCATCCAGAGCACTGCACTCCTGGAGTCAGACGTCTGAAGAGGTGAACCCTGCTGGTCCTGAACAGAGGGATAATTTAACAAATGACGGGTAGTTTGTTTAGATTAAAGCTTAACATTTAATAATGTATTAAAATAAAATTATAGGCCCTATCGTATTGCACACTTGATTTTGTAACCATTGGTTACACTACTCTCCTAATAGATGGCGGAGAGGGGAGAGGACCATATATAGGGATAGCAAAGGGAATAAAGAGACAGAATGAATGGTACAAATTGTACCTAGGCAGACAGATACACTGCTGGGTCTAAACCCTATAGAGCCCTATCACTACCTCTCCTTAACCCCAGCTGAATGTATTCACCCTAATGTCACCCTCCCTAAGCATGGACTGCCCAGCTTTCGCCCAAAAGACAGAAGTAGGTCCTGTTGATGATATAACAATTGGGTTAAAGTGGGACATAAAGACTGGTACATAAACACATGTGTAACAAGTGACATCCGGTGTAGGCGTCTAATTAGGAGACCACCCACAGTACGGCAGGTCAATCTTACACAAAACAATAAATCAAAATATATGTATTTCAATAGGATGCCACCGGATGGTTAATCCTGGTGGCACAGATTAATATACATATAATGGATTAAGATGATCACACTGTCCCGACGCGTTTCCTCGATGGTGTCTGATTCATCAGGGGACAAAATTGTATCCCGGAGGTCCCTTATCGTTGGACAGTTTCTCCGGTAACAAGATTTAAAGGGATATCTGCGTTTGAAATAGATATCTCTAATCACACAGTTGGAGTCACAAAGCATATATTGATATATTCAAGCCAAATATTTCAATGGTGCAGGTACAAAAATCAATCGATCCCTAAATCACACAACCAGTGGGTTGTTATTATGTGGGGTCGAATGAACTAGACCTTAAAGAAGGCCCAAAAGTGTGTTTCAAGCAGCCTCCTAGTCGCAGGTCAAAGGGTGATTCCTGGTAATTGATGTCTACTTAAGTAGAGAAATTCCAATGTAAAAAATAGAGTAGCATTGGAGTTATTGTCCAGGTAAAAGTATCTGGTGACCTGAACAATTACCCAGGAATAACACTGTACCTTTAATGCCTATGTGGAGCTCCAATCCACATTAGTAGTGTTCAAACCTCAGATAAGGTCACAAAACAAATCACAACGATTTACAAGTATCTACTTGCTATACATTGTAGCAGACCTCCCAATGGTGCTGATAACATTGTCGATAAAAGGAAGGTCTCTACAGTGTATCAAACTTAATAGTAAGGAGGCATCTTAATGTCAAAGCTTCCCAGTACTATAGACTTATCTGTCCAGTCCCAGATGACAACTGTTTCCAGATAAAGGTGAGTGGAGGGTGGTCCTCGGCGTCCCGCGTGTAGCAATGGCAATGAAGCAGTATTCGCGGGTCATTTAAATAGCCGTGTAGCCCCGCCCCCATCACACACCCCTTCTCGCTTTCATGCTGCGTCATCACCGCGTCATGTGTCAGCTGTCTACTCCTTGATCACATGACCGATCTTCTTACCGAGACGCTTATTGTAGAGGCAAGATTTGATTATGTCGGATCACCTTCGGTGTATTTGATCTTTACAAAGACACCGCAATCAGAACAATTCAGGTCATCCGAAGATCAGCCGTTTTCACCTGGTGTGTGTTAGACGGCAAGCGTTCTCTACTGCGCATGCGTGAGCAGGATGCATAGCGGTATGGAGAACGAGTCAGTGGGCAAAACTGATCCTCTCCTACTACCACTAGTATTGGATTTTAAATCCCATGGTCTGCCAGGTCCTGCAAACTCAATGGGATGTCGAAGTTTATAAGGTGATTCCTTAGATAACAGAGGCGTTAATGCACAGTTAATCAAGAGCGCCTTTCAAAATGACACCAATTCTCTATAGATGTTCTGGTCAGGTTTGAAAAGTGGGGCAGAGCATTGCTTCGCTCCGTGGGTGTGTAGAAGTCCAACAGAGACCTTGGGTGGCGACAGGGACCGGTCCCCCCTTCACATGGGTTAGAAGATGCATTAGGGTTCAATGTAGCAGTTGAATGACAACTGCTCATTGAGACCCATAGGAGACACAGTTTGAAGATGAAATATCCACCATGTCTCGTCAGACCTTACTCAACGATAGTGATACCTATGAGAGACTGGATAATGATCCCACAGCATTATATCAAAAGGATTTGATTGAAATACTGCGACAGGCTAAAATTGAAAATCTTATCTCAGGGGAGGAATTTGAATATCTGTATAAAAAACATCCCACCATAGCCACCTTTTATAGCTTACCTAAAGTTCACAAGGGTGGCACCCCTGTAAAGGGAAGACCAATTGTTTCAGGTGTCAATAGCTTGACCCAAAACCTGGGGATCTATTTGGACCATGTTCTAGCGCCCTTTGTCAGGACACTGCCCTCATACCTGAGGGATACCAGTGACCTTCTTGGTCGCCTAGAGGGGATAAGTTTGGAGGAAGGAACATCTCTGGCCTCAATTGATGTTGAGGCTCTCTACTCCTCCATACCTCACATCCTGGGCATGAGGGCAGTGGAATCGTTCCTCTTGACTAGAGGACAACAATTCAACCCCCATAATGCTTTTGTTTTGCGATTGCTTAATTTTGTTCTCACAAGAAATTATTTCTTGTTTGACGGTGTCCTCTACCACCAGCTCAGGGGCACTGCGATGGGGAGCTCTTGTGCCCCATCGTATGCTAATTTGTTCCTGGGCTGGTGGGAGAGGACACTGGTCTTCAGTGATGTGCCTAGCAGACATGTCCCGTGTGTTATAACATGGGCGAGATTTATCGACGATGTCTTTGTTGTCTGGAAAGGGGGAGAAAGGGACTTCCATGACTTTGTTAAAGAGTTAAACATCAACTCCATCAATATGAAATTCACCTCAGTCTTTGAAATGAATGATCTGCCTTTTCTTGACATTTTGATCTCAAGAGGCAAGGATGATATGATACAAACGGATATCTTCAGGAAGCCCACGTCCACGAATGCACTCCTCCATTGGACTAGCCATCATCCTTTTCCCCTTAAAAGGGGAATCCCAGTGGGGCAGTACCTGCGTATCAGGAGGAACTGCTCCACTTGGGAGACCTTTAAACAACAGGCGGATGATTTGAGGAGTCGCTTCCGGGAAAGGGGCTATCCGGATACAGTTCTGAGACTGGCCTTTAAGAGGGCGTGTGAAACTAAGAGGGATGATCTACTCTTCCCCAAACCTAAAAAAATTGAGACCAGTCAGATACGCCTCATAGGCACCTTTGATGATGCTTCGGAGGAAGTCAAACGGATCCTAAGAAAACATTGGGATATTCTCCTCATTGATCCGGACATCAAAGAGGTGGTGTCCGAGACAGTCCAGGTCACCTATCGAAGGGGTTTGAGTCTAAAGGACCGCCTAGTACACAGCCACTACAGCGGGACACATGATCAAAAAGGGACATGGCTTCAACGTCCGATCGGTTGTTTTCGCTGTAGTGGCTGTGTGGCCTGTCGACACATCACACAGGGACGGTCATTCTGTGCCACGGTCACGGGTAAAACCTATCATATTAGACAGTTCATCAATTGCCGCACAAAGGGGGTCATCTACAGGGCCAACTGTAAATGCGGCCTTGAATACATAGGGAAAACTACCCGTGAACTACGCCGACGGGTGGGTGAGCACCTGGGCGACATTAGAAATGACAGAGACACGCCCCTGGCAAAACATGTCAATTCGGTACACGGTGGAGATGGGTCAGATTTGAGGTTTATGGGAATTGAGGTTGTTACAAGACCAAAAAGGGGAGGTGACTGGGACCGGAAGATTTTGCAAAGAGAGACATGGTGGATATTTCATCTTCAAACTGTGTCTCCTATGGGTCTCAATGAGCAGTTGTCATTTAACTGCTACATTGAACCCTAATGCATTTTCCAACCCTTGGGAAGGGGGGACCGGTCCCTGTCGCCACCCAAGGTCTCTGTTGGGCTTCTACACACCCACGGAGCGAAGCAATGCTCTGCCCCATTTTTCAAACCTGACCAGAACATCTATAGAGAAGTGGTGTCATTTTGAAAGGCGCTTTTGAGTAACTGTGCATTAACGCCTCTGTTATCTAAGGAATCACCTTATAAACTTCGACATCCCATTGAGTTTGCAGGACCTGGCAGACCATGGGATTTAAAATCCAACTCTAGTGGTAGTAGGAGAGGATCAGTTTTGCCCACTGACTCGTTCTCCATACCGCTATGCATCCTGCTCACGCATGCGCAGTAGAGAACGCCTGCCGTCTAACACACACCAGGTGAAAACGGCTGATCTTCGGATGACCTGAATTGCTTTGATTGCGGTGTCTTTGCAAAGATCAAATACACCGAAGGTGATCCGACATAATCAAATCTTGCCTCTACAATAAGCGTCTCGGTAAGAAGATCGGTCATGTGATCAAGGAGTAGACAGCTGACACATGACGCGGTGATGACGCAGCATGAAAGGGAGAAGGGGTGTGTGATGGGGGCGGGGCTACACGGCTATTTAAATGACCCGCGAATACTGCTTCATTGCCATTGCTACACGCGGGACGCCGAGGACCACCCTCCATCCATCTTTATCTGGAAACAGTTGTCATCTGGGACTGGACAGATAAGTCTATAGTATTGGGAAGTTTTGACATTAAGATGCCTCCTTACTATTAAGTTTGATACACTGTAGAGACCTTCCTTTTATCGACAATGTTATCAGCACCATTGGGAGGTCTGCTACAATGTATAGCAAGTAGATACTTGTAAATCGTTGTGATTTGTTTTGTGACCTTATCTGAGGTTTGAACACTACTAATGTGGATTGGAGCTCCACATAGGCATTAAGGTACAGTGTTATTCCTGGGTAATTGTTCAGGTCACCAGATACTTTTACCTGGACAATAACTCCAATGCTACTCTATTTTTTACATTGGAATTTCTCTACTTAAGTAGACATCAATTACCAGGAATCACCCTTTGACCTGCGACTAGGAGGCTGCTTGAAACACACTTTTGGGCCTTCTTTAAGGTCTAGTTCATTCGACCCCACATAATAACAACCCACTGGTTGTGTGATTTAGGGATCGATTGATTTTTGTACCTGCACCATTGAAATATTTGGCTTGAATATATCAATATATGCTTTGTGACTCCAACTGTGTGATTAGAGATATCTATTTCAAACGCAGATATCCCTTTAAATCTTGTTACCGGAGAAACTGTCCAACGATAAGGGACCTCCGGGATACAATTTTGTCCCCTGATGAATCAGACACCATCGAGGAAACGCGTCGGGACAGTGTGATCATCTTAATCCATTATATGTATATTAATCTGTGCCACCAGGATTAACCATCCGGTGGCATCCATTGAAATACATATATTTGGATTTATTGTTTTGTGTAAGATTGACCTGCCGTACTGTGGGTGGTCTCCAAATTAGACGCCTACACCGGATGTCACTTGTTACACATGTGTTTATGTACCAGTCTTTATGTCCCGCTTTAACCCAATTGTTATATCATCAACAGGACCTACTTCTGTCTTTTGGGCGAAACTGGGCAGTCCATGCTTAGGGAGGGTGACATTAGGGTGAATACTTTAGCTGGGGTTAAGGAGAGGTAGTGATAGGGCTCTATAGGGTTTAGACCCAGCAGTGTATCTGTCTGCCTAGGTACAATTTGTACCACTCATTCTGTCTCTTTATTCCTTTGCTATCCCTATGTATGGTCCTCTCCCCTCTCCGCCATCTATTAGGAGAGTAGTGTAACCAGTGGTTACAAAATCAAGTGTGCAATACGATAGGGCCTATAATTTTATTTTAATACATTATTAAATGTTAAGCTTTAATTTAAACAAACTACCCGTCAGTTGTTAAATCATTCTTGATCCTTAGGGTTTAGTACTATAAACGCTACCTTAGTTTGACCGACTAGAATCGGTTTTGTTATCGTTATCCTGAACAGAGGGAGAAGACTGCAGGAGCAGATAAGTATACTGCAATCGCTCTCTGCTTCCCCCCCCCTCCCTGTCTTATGTCTATGGGCCGCCTGGGTGAACTGAGGGGGTTATCTCTGTCCGGGGGTTCTAGGGCATGGAGGCACTATTCTGGCTAATCTCCCTGCTGGGACTTTCGGCTCTCTCTGAGTTTTTTATTTATGAGGCATGACTTTTTCCTGCTGGCGCTGCTTCTATAACTTGCAGCAGCACCCACCAACCACTCGCCCCGTCAGAGACCTCGGACAGAACGAGGATTGGGCTGCAACTGCAGGCGTGCGTGGTGCCTTGTTAACCCCCGCTTCGCTGTGTTCGGCACTGGGGGACATGTTTTCAGGAAGCACAAGGAGTGGAGCGCGCAATTTTTTTTCCCGCGCTTCTATCGAACGGGGGCGGAGCCTGACTTTATTTGATTATTGAAATGTATACATGTTTCCGTTTTTTGCGGATCCGCAAAAAACGGATGGACATACGGAAACATTTTCAGGAACAACGGATCCGCAAAAAACGGACCGAAATTCGGATTATAGAAAAATACTGACGTGTGAATGTAGCCTTAAGGTTTCTTTTCTCTAACTACAACTGTAGATTTCTTCCATAGTTGTTATCATGCCTAAGCCTAGCACCTTCTCAGGCTCCAATGGGTCCTGTTAGACCACTGTTTTTTGTGCCTCCTGCCCTGGCCCTGGACAGGATCTCCTTCCTGCCCAACCCAGCTCCTAAGGCAAGCTGGTAGCTCAGTGATAAGGCTGTTGCCCCAGTCCAGACTTTCTGAGTTCAAACCACTTTAAGCCTTTTAAAAAAAAAAAAAGGGGGAAAAAATGTTTATTTCTGTCCCGGCGGTACACGCTTGGGCATCTGCCAGGTCCTGCGCGGCCGCTGATTTGTCCTGAGTCGCCAAGGCAGCAATGTCCTTTTTGGACCGTATGGCAGTTGCCAATCCAGTGGCCCCTACCACTCCGTCTCCCCACAGTGGTTCCCGCTGAGGTCGCCTGACTAATAAGAGGCAGCGTGAGCGGTAGCATCCATCCTTGGATGACTCAGTTTCCCCCCCTCGTCTAGAGATGTGTTCAGACGACTCTGGGATTGTCCGGCTCGGACGAGGTCATGGAGCGGGTCCCTCCGCCTAAGCTCCCCATGTTTGGCGGACTTAGTAGCGGCTGTCCGTGACACCTGTAATTTCCAAGGGGATTCTCCTCTATGCGGGAGTTCCCCCCTTTTTTGTTTTCCGTCCAAGAAGCCATAGGTTGCCGCGTTTTTTCCTATCCATGAGGGATTTCCGCGGTCATACCCAGAACCTGGGACAGGATCATCCCTTTTACGACTGAGCAGTGGGGAGGGCTGGTCTTCTCCCCTAGGGTGGATCCCCCAGTGTCCAGGATCACTGCCTTCCCTGTCCTTACCGGCTCCTCTCTGCAGGACGTTCTGAACGGGCGCCTAGATTCTCTCTCAAGAGCCATTCATCTCTGGCGGCACGTTAGGCCAGTGTTCTCCCCAGGTGTGGTTGCAGCGCCACCACCTGAACCTGGCGGAACATGATGCGTCTACTGACACACCAGATTTGGTTCTCCAGGTGTCTGTCTTCCAAATTCCTTTGCGAGGCTTCCATGGACATTGATTCCCTCGTTACCCGCATTGTAGCCCTCTCGTCATTCTGCACAGAGAGGTCGGGTTGATAGTGTGGGACGCTGACGCTTCTCAAAGTGTCCCCTTACTAGCCTCCCCTTTGAGGGTTCCAGGTTTTTTAGGGCTCAGCTGGACGAGTTTTTCTCTACCGCTATCTGGGGGGCAAGAACTCTAACATTCCACACCTACGTCCGAACATCCCTTTCGAAACGGGTCCTCCGGTTCCAGTACCAGTCCTTTCGCTGCCCCGTCGCTGGGGGGGCTTCAGGACTCCCGCAGGACCCCCCCCCCCCTTTCAAGCCCCAGCCGTTATGGTGTCCAAGGGCGCAGTCGGCCTCCCTGCTACTTCCACAGGTTTGGAGGGCTCATGTTCAGGACGCCTGGGCTCTAAGAATTGTAACGTCGGGTTACAAGGTAGAGTTTACATCCAGCGTTCCGGGGGATCCGTTCCGTGCCTCGGATCTCTGGATGGCAGTTTCTTCCCTTCTGGACCAGGGGGGGTTATTACCCCGGTTTCTCCAGAGGAACAGGGCACGGGTTTCTTTTCAGACCTGTTAATCGTTCCAAGGAAGGAGGAGTCGGTGCGTCCGACCCTGGATCCTGAGCTGCTCAAATTTTAATCCTCCGAATAAGGAGGTTTAGATTGGTATCCCTCCGCTCTGTTATTGTTTCTCTTCTCCAGGGTAATTCCTCGCGTCCGTAGACTTCCGGGACGCCTGTCCGCATGCACCGATCGCAGAATCTCACAACGATTCCTGCGCTTGCTATGGGTGACCGACTCTGTGTTTTTGTCGCTCTCCCTTTCCGGTTAGCGTCTGCCCCTAGGGTCTTTACCATGATCCTAGCGCCTTTTATGGTTCTTCTTCGCACCAAGGACATTTCTTGGCGGCCTTACCTGGAACAGCGTCCGGATCACTGTTCAAATGAAACAGCTCGGATGGTTGATCGACTTCCACGATCCTTCTCCTCCCGTCCCTGAAGCTCTCCTTCTGGAGATGTTTTTGGATGCCTTGACCGAGAGATTTTTTTCTTTCAGACTACTAGGTCTTCTGGATCCAAATGGCGGTGTCGCACCTTCTGCGCACCCTGTGTCTCTCCTTTCAGGAGTACCTGCGGGTCCTGGGTTTTGTGGTGGCCTCTTCCGAGGCCGTACCATATGCCCAGTTTTTTCTCACACTCTGTCGCTGCGAAAGGAGATCTTTCCCTCTGGGACGAGACCTCTCGTGGTCTGTGCGCTTACATCTGCAGGTGACGCGTTCTGTTTTATATTTTCTACAGGTTCAGGAAGCTTTTTTTTGTGGTGTGGGCTCCCTATGAACCTGACGGCGGGAAGATCGTTACTCCCGTTCTTTTCCTGGAACACTGATGCCTGCCTCTGGCTGGGGCGGCGTTCTCCGATCCCACTCGATCCTGGGGGTTTGGTCGGCAACAGAATCATTTCCCTATCAACATCCTTGAGCTGAGAGTGACTTACTTCAGCCATCAAGGTGGGACCGCAGCCGGACAGTGATGCGGGAAGTAAAAAAAATTAAATAAATGTGTGTGTGTGTGTGTGTGTGTGTATATATATATATATATATATATAATTATTATTCTGCTGCGGGCGGAGTCACACGTTCCAGTGTGGTCAGCGGTATTCCTTCCGGGAATAGGCATCTGGGCTGCGGACTTTCTAAGTCGAAACAATGTGGATCTGATGTCATCATAGGTTCAACAACAAGCTCCCAGGTCTCCGGCTCGCGCCTGAGGTCCGAAGGCATATGGGGTGGACGCGCTGGTGTCTCCATGGCTTCGTCCCGACAGGGAGGTTCTACTGTCTCGGGGTCCTCTCTTCCTCCGGAATCTACGGTTTCTTCGTTTAACGGCGTGGCTGTTGAAACCGTTATCCTGAAGATGAGGGGATTCTCGGATTCGGTGGTTAGAATCATGATCAGGGGAAGCCGGCTTCCTCACAGATTACTATCGTACCTAGTAGGCCTTCATGACTTTTTGTGAGAACTCGGGGTTCCCTCCCCTTCACTTTTCCATCCCGATGGTGCTGTCTTTTCTGCAGTCTGGACTTGAGATGAGTTCCCTGAATGGTCAGGTTTCGGCACTGCCTTCCTTTTTCAAGGGTCCCTTGCTCTTATGGGTCCTGTGAAGGTTTTTCTTCAGAGGGTGGCACATTTGGTTCCCGTATGTTCCCCTTTTGCCTCCTTGAGATCTCAACTTGGTCCTGCGCGCTCTGCAGACAGCCCCCTTCGAACCTCTGGGAGAGGTCTCCCTGACCTTTCTCACCTGGAGAGTGGTTTTCCATGGCCACATCTCCCATCAGACGGGTGTCGGAGCTCGCCGCTCTTTCCTGCCAGGGGCCCCTTTCTGGTTTTCCTCCAGGATACGGTTGTGTTCCGTCCGGTTCCCTCCTTTTTGCCCAAGGTGGTCTCTTCTTCCACCTTTTAGCAAGGATCTTGTCCTGCCCTCCTTTTACCCTTCTCTGGCAAACTCAAAGGAACGCGCTCTACACTCCCTGGCTGACGTCCGGGCCTTGGAAGTGTATCTAACGGCTACCGCTTACGTTCGCAGTTCTGATTCCTCCTTGTGGTTCCCGAGGGACCTCGTAGGGGTCTGGCGGCCTCCAAGGTCACTGTGGCACGATGGATCCGCTCGGCTGTTATCGCGCTCGTGGTAGGGTTCCCCGGCTTGAATTGCCGCTCACGCCACTAGGGTGGTGGAGGCTTCCTGGGCAAGGCGCAATCGTGCCTCTGCGAGTCAGCTGCGTAAGGCGGCCACCTGGTCGTCCTTTACGAAGTTTTATCAGCTGCATCCCTGGCTTCGGCTGATGCTGTCTTTTGCCGTAGGGTTTTACAGGCTGTGGTTCCTGTTTGACCGCTGGACGTTCCTCCTGGCGGTGCTGATGTTTTTCCCACCCCATGGACTGCTTTAGGACGTCCCATGGTCTGTGTCCCCCAATGGAAAAAAGTACGAGAAAAGGAGATTTTTGTGAAACTCACCTGTAAAATCTTTTTCTCGTCTTTTCCATTGGGGGACACAGCTCCCACCCATTCTGCCTGTTGCAGGAGGGGTTTTTCAGTTTATTTGTGGTTGGGCCTTTTAGGCTTGATCCGATGGCTTCCGTTATTTTTTCTTGTCTCCTTCTCCTACTGCTTTGCAACGCCTGAGCTTCTCCTGGTGGAGTCGGGGTATAGCCCGAGGAGGAGGAGCTCTTTTGTATTTGCATAGTGTCCCTCCTACTAATACCTCTAAGCTATACCCATGGTCTGTGTCCCCCAATGGAAAAGTCGAGAAAAAGATTTTACAGGTTTCACAAAAATCTCCTTTTTGCAGATCCGCAAAAACACATACGGACGTGTGAATGGACCCTAATGGTTAATACAAAGTATAAGGATTGGGCTCCACAGTGATATGTGGTCACCCAAGAGTTCCCATAAAATCGAGGTATTACCGTATGTTTCCTGTGGGGAAAGATCATGGAGGCCTTGGAATAACCAGTGGAACCCTAAGAATGTAGGGCCTCCAAATACCATCTACTCTGAATACAGCAGTAGGGCGCATGTCTGTTCACCGCTCCTTGCGCTTCTATGGAATTGTTGTTCGACCACAGTTGTGGCAGTTGCTGGTTTGAACCCCATTGGGTCTTTTGGCATGGTTTTTCTTTGGTTGGCTTGCTTCTCCTTCTGCTTGTGCACAAACTGAAGCTTTCTCTCCAGGCTGGGGGGGGGGGGGGGGGGCCCCCCAAGAGAGAAGCTAACAGCTTTATCTAGTGTCGCCTCCTAGAGGACATAGCTATACCCACGGTTCCTGTGTCCCCCCCAATGAAGAGCGAGAAAGATTCTACTGGTAAGTTATACTAAAATCTCCTTTTTACAGCTCATACACAGACTAGTAAAGAGTGTTCGCAGCCATCACAACAAAACCTTGTGTCCCGTTAAAATAGCGTCTGTTTATTTACTACTTTTTATCGTGAGCAAAGCAAATTGATGTTTTAAAAGACTAGTGTTTCCATTCAAGCAATCCTGGAAGCCCTAATCAGAAGCTGCACTACAGAAGGGGGCCCCGCAGCTCTCTACAATGTCTATGGCTGCTATTAAGAGCACTTTGATTGTGGGTAGCACGGCTGGATAATGTCTTCAGTATCTGCTGGCATCCGGCTTCCTTCCTGCTGTATAAATAATCGGGGGGGGGGGTGGGTGGGTAACAGTTCAGCTTTTAGGTCACACATATTTGCATGTGATCAGGTGGGGCAGAATATTAACAGATTTCATTAATTACACATTGACATAGTGGCTGGCATAGACCTAGATACTGTACAAAAGCCCTGAATGGCGTCACCCTCCTGCAAGGGGGAAGTTACAAGGCAGACATGGCATCCACCGCTTCTATGAGGTTCAAGGCTAGGCTGTACTGCCCGTGATTTTCTGGCATCAGTTCCACCACTTTGTCTACCAGTTTTGCTGTGGTCGGGATGGGCACGTCTGTGTTCTGGAGATCCTGGGGATCCTGGAAGAGATAAGATTACAATGGATTTAGGTTGGTGATCATAACAGCATCATGGCAACTGGCATACAATCTACTCATTGGTCTGGTCTCGGCAGCTTTTAGCACAGAGACTGGCTGACATGGATTTAAATGGTAAAATAAATTTCTCGCTTGTTCATTGGGGGACACAGGACCGTGGGCATAGCAGCTGCTGCTGCCACTAGGAGGCAACCCTAGGCTGAAAAAAGTGTTAGCTCCTCCCCTGCAGGCTATACCCCCTCCAGCCTGGAGAGAGCAACTCCGTTTTTAGCTTAGTGTCGCAGGAGGCAGACCTCCCTGCTTTGCAGGGCATCATGCTTTATTATTATTTCTTCTCCTTTTTTAGGTATGGGAAACAGAGTAGCCTGGCTACTCTGTCTACCCAGGGAGCGAGTCCAGTGTCGGGTTTTTCTCACCGTCCAACCTCCCCCAAGAAGAAAAGAGGACCAGGGCAGCATCACTCCTCTGCTTCCCACCAGCAAAGGGTCACCCAGATCAGGTAACCCTCCACCATTCCAGCGCCTGCCACTGATGTGCCAGCTGCTGAGAAGGTGCCCCTGCTGGTCCACCACCGGAGGGTGAAGAGAAGAGGAAGAAGGTGAGGTGAGTAGGCACATAGGGCAAGTATTAACCCTCCCACACACTCTTACGGCAAGTCGGCACCTCTGTGGGGGGGTGCATTCGCCCGCTGAGGCAGGTTTTTCAGGGGAGCATTTGCTGTGGTGTGGGTGCAGCGACCGTCCAGAGGAAGGCCCCACCCCTTCCTCTCCCGGTGTGGTTGGATGCTGCAACGGACATTGGGGGGTCACTAACTGGTGGCTTTGGAGGGCTCTCTCCGCGGCCCATTAAGAAGCACAGGTCCAAATGGCTGTTCCTGCCGTTCAGGCCGGCCGCAGTTCGCCAGCCCCTGTCTCTGGGGGGGGGGGGGCGCGTAGCTTCATTTTCCCGCCGTGATAGGCCGCGGCTCATTAAGTCTGGACGGATGTTCAGACTGTAGCTCGTCCCGCCCCTGTCTTTTTGCGGGGGCGAGGCCTAAATTCCTACCGCTACTGGGCAAGGGGGAGGTGCCTGACATCCCCACTCGGCTCAGAGGTGCTGGAGGACACATAACCTGAGGTCACACGCTGGTAGGACAATTCGTTTTGGTCTTTTTACAGCTTGTGTCCAGAATTAGGGAGCCCACCATCGACCCCCACAAACTTCCGGCCACCACCTATTACGCTTGCACTATATGCAGCGTTAATTTCCACGCGGCCAGGCGGACTGTTTGTCCCGCTTGCTCTGCGCCTAAGCAGGTCCCCCCCTTCCCAGCCTATGCAGCTATCCAATCGTCCCTCCAATATGGAAGCAGAATGGGCCCGGGCAGTGGAGAACCTCTCCAAGTTATCCCAATCCACCCTGTATCTAATGGGTCACTTGGTTGACAAGTCCACACCAATGCAGGCTGCACTGTTATCAGGCGAGCAACTGCAGAGCAGATCTTCTCAAAAACGTTGCAGAGCAGGACATTCCTCCTCCTCAGACGCATCTGCTTCCCCACCCCCTCCGGGGTCACGCTCGGACGCATCATCTCTTCCTGGAGTAGTTCTGTCTAAAGGGGAAACTGAAGACTCAGATTCTGATACGGATCTGGAGTACTGTCCCACGGTTGGTGGCTATGGTAGAAAGTCTAATTGCCGCTATACGACAGGATGAGTCTCCCTCTACCAGCCGCCAGGAGCGTGTCTTTTCTCCGCTCTAAAAGGCAGTCCAACTGGACATTCCACTGCATCACGACTTTTCCATAGTCATCTCTAAGGCTTGGGGACCATCCAGATCGCCGCTTTAGTACTTTAAAGCGTCTGGATCTGCTGTACCCTTTTCTGTCAGACTGTGTCTCTAGATGGGCCATTCCTCCTAAAGTGGATCCCCCGTAGCACGTTGGCTAAGAATACAGCGATCTCCTGTGGCCGGTACAGCTCCTCACTTCAGGATCCAGTAGATCGCCAATGGAGTCTGTGGCTAAGTCCATTTTTGTGGCAAGTGGTTCCGCACTCAGGCCCATTTTTGCTTCTGCATGGGTGGCAAAGGCGGTCTCAGCGTGGGCTCTATGCCTCCATCAGGACTTGGAAGCGGGGGTCCCTCTTACAGAAGTACCTCTGAAGAATCATTGGATGCGGGGCACACTTGTCGCCCGCTCTTCAGCTCTCGCAGTCGCACTACGACACGAATTATGGCTCAAGGTGTGGGCAGCGGATTCATCCTCAAAACGCTCCCTGACAACTCTGCCTTTCTCTGGCACTCGTTTATTCGGTTCTTGTCTGGATGAGATCAGCTCTGAGGCTACGGGAGGTAAGAGTACCCACCTTCCGCAGACCAAGCATAAGCGCACTTTTCAC